>NC_046659.1:72936148-72942945 GCF_010883055.1 Belonocnema kinseyi
ATGTAATTAATAAACGATCTCTCAATATAAATTTTTATTTTTATCTTACAAACTGATTAATTTCAAGCGCTACTATCAGAATGTTCAACTCCGAACACTTTCTGATTCAATCAGAAAAGAAATTGCTCAATTAAAAAATTCTATTCTATTTAAAAATGTCCAATCTTGAAGGCTCCTAATATTAAATTAGATTTCACTGGACTTAATAATAAAGCACAAGGCTGGAAATCGGAAGTTCTGTGGTTCGATTTCCAGCAATGGGTCGACGAGAGTAAATCTTTTTTCAGATCAAATTTAATTTTTATATTGAACTATATGTGAATCATAATCTGAATATTAAAAAAAAAAAGATACCTTGTTTACATTTTCCATTAGCAAGGTTGATAATTTATTTATATATTTTAATAATTGGATAATTTGATGATGAAAACTGCCAAGAGTCAGATTAGAAATGCAGATAATGGAATAGAATAAATCTGTTTTTCTTCCTGGATTATGAGCCCCTTCTTACATAATCGCAAATGTCCGCAGCTTATTTTGAAGTGGTCGACACCATCTTACACACATAATACACATACGCATTAGGTATAAAAGCGAATCACATGTGAACGTATGTGACGAGGGACCTTTGTCATTATGCAGCGTGGCCCCGGTCGCGTGCCGGACTGGATTTTTTGTTGTGGGCAGGTTCGTCCAACCTGCGAATAGGGGGTCAATCGAGGATTAACCTGGTTTTACCCTTGACGCAGGAAGTGACCAGTGGCACTCACGTGACCAGACCGCAGGTGCCTTCCGGTTTCCTCGAACGGGACAGATCCCTTCGAAAACTATGGGGTCGATTCGACCTTTTTTTAACGATATTTTAGTGCCTGCTACCTTCATCTTCCAGGGAAAAAAGAGGTGACTGTATAAAGTGGCGCTAAGCAAGGTGTCGAAAATTGCCTCTGTCAGGTGTCAAGATCAGGATCCAAGAACCCAACCAGGTAATATTTAAATTATGGCTGATTTTTAAATCCCAAAATCAGTTAACTAATCTCATTTGGTACCTTTAACACCTAACTTTTCGCAAAATTCAAATTTAAAGGTAAATTAGAGATTTTTCTTTCTCATTATTGAAGGACGATTAAGATTAAGAACTTGAACATTTCTAAGTGAGAAAGCTTTAACTTTGTAATTTTTCAATTATTGCAACTGAGAAGCAGCATTTTATTTAAAGGGATTTTCAATGAATTGTGGAATTTAATCAGTTTTGAAGAGGTTTTACGTGATTTCAAGAGACAGCGAAGAATTTCGACGCACTTTTAGGGATTTTGAGGGATTTCAAGGAATTAGGAACGATGATTACAAATGACTTTAAGGTATTTCAAGGCATTTTAAGAGATTCTAAAGCATTTTTGTGAATTTTAAAGGATATTTGTAAATTTTTAAGGAAGTTCGAAGATTTAAAGGTACTTCATAAGATATCAAAGCATTCTAAATTCTTTTACCGGATTTTAGAGGATATCGTAACACTTCAAACGATTTTAAGAAAATTGGAATGTTTCTGAAAGTTACAAACGGTTTCAAGAGATTTTAGAGGAATTTTGACGGCTTTTAATAGATGTAAAAATATTTTAATGGATTTAAAGAGATTTCGAAAGATTCCTTCCAAATGAAAATATTTCAGTGATTCTTAAAGTAATTTCAAAGTATTCAAAAAATCTTGTTATTATCATTATGAAATATTTCTAGGTATTTCAAGGATTTCCACAAGCATTAAAGGAATTTCCAGAACTTTTGAAGATTTCAAGTGATTCCAAAAGATTTAAGGAAATCTAAAAAAAAATGAAGAGATTTCCTCTGTTTTAAAGGATTTCAAGAAATTGTACATTTTTAAAGAGAATCTAATTTTTTCAGGCCTATTGCAAGATTTTAAGGCACTTCAAGTTGCTTAGTAAAATTTCAAGGGATTTTAGGAGATTTTAGGAGATTTGAAGGGGTTTCGATGATTTCACAGGATTTAATTAAAGAAATTTCAAGAAATTTGAGAAAGATTCACAAGAATTTTAAAAATATAATAAGTTTTAAAGGCCTTTCCAGGATTACAATGAATATTGTAAAATTGCGAGGTTTTTAATAGAAATTTTAGGATTTTAACCGAATTTTAGAAATTTTTAATATTTCCATGCATTCTAAATTATTTTTTGGGGATTTTGTAGGCTTCACGGAATTTTAAACAATTTTAAGGGATGTTTGCACATTTTGTAGAATTTGCATTAATGACAATGAGATGCATTGCTACCAATTCTTTCGATATATTTATAGTTATTTTCATGAGGATTTTCAAAAAAATTACCAATGAATTAAAAGGATTTTAAAATACAAACCAAAGAAAAATTATACAAACTATTCGAAATTCTTAAAAAATAAAATGTTAAAAATGATTTATTACACTTTATTACAGAGTGTGAAAAATGTGTAGATAAGTTTTACACGAATATTTACTCTCTGTTGCATTACGGCCAGATGCCGTAGATTTTTCCTTTACAACTTTACACTATCAGGTAATGCAATAAATCGACTGAAAGGACTGAAAATTGAAAATCTTGGTTTTCAACAAAACTCACTTTTATTGGTATTTTCTCGTGGTATTCTGGCAACCCACCATTAGCGCGTATAAAATTTACAATACTATAAATAAACCTGTAAAAATTATTTTATTTTCAGATTTTTCTTGAGTCCTTCGGAAGCAATAAAATTATTAAAAGTATCTTTCCAACCTTCAAAATGAAAATGTATTTTCACTAACAATATAACACTTAGAAAAAATATATATCTTTGGAGAATGTTAACAAATTGAACATGAATCAGTAAAAGCCTTAATTATTTTCTCAATCAAAAACTATTTATCTTATGAGGTATGTTTTTTGTCTAATAATTTTTGTAGGGCAATTGAGGTGCCGGAATCTATAAACAGCAATTAAAAAGGTAAAAAAGTTGTACATAGCTTTTTTGGTTCTCGAAGTGAACTAAAAATTCCGGGTTTAAAAATATTTTTTTGGTTGCCTTTTTCTTTAAATTCAAATTGTCATAATTTAGCCAGTTCTTGGAAGTTTTTGAAGAATTTTACAGACAACCTTCTGCATGATGTTCTATGACTGTTACAGTAAATACCATATGTAAATTTTTGTTTGAGCAAGAGTAAGGAAAACTGTTGTCAACAAATTGCAATGGAGAAATGTGAGAAATAATCAAAATTGTTGCTTAAAAGTACAAAAATGTACAACTATATTATCTTCAGTTCTAATAAAAATATTAAAGCGATTCAAACTGCAAACTGTAACGTATCGACTCTGTAATTATTTTCAATCCCCCGGAAGGATGTAATAGTATTATTTTTTTGTGAAAATCGCTATACTTTTAGACATTTTTTTTTGTTGGAAAACAAGTGCCAGAAAGCAACCAGGACCCTTTTTTTGCTAGCGAGGACGTGCCAGGTGCCACCCAAGGAATCAGAACCACGAGTCGAAGAAAGGAACGAGCGTTCGACAGAAAAAAAAGGTCCGGGCTGCTTTCTGGCACTTGTATTCCACCTAAAAAAAAGGTCTAAAAATATAGCGATTTTCACAAAAAATAAGACTACATCCTTCCGGGTTGTACATTTTTGTACCTTTAAGCAACAATTTTTATTATTTCTCCATTTTCTCAACTGCAATTTGTTGACAATAGTTTTCCTCACACTTATGAATTTTTCAAATTTTTCCCATCGCCCCTTGTATAAGAAATAATGCTCTTAAACTTGACTGTTCATAAATCACCTGAAAATCTTTACTTTTTTTTTTACATTTTGCAGTCTGCAAAGCACAAACATTTTTTGCATAAACTTCTTCAAGCTTATTTACATAGAACACTTTTAGCTTTCATATAACTCTCTTTTTTATTGCGCTAGCATTTTTTTGGCTGAGTTGTCAAGCTTCAAATGCAGATGCCTCCCATTTTCTCGCCGATAGTATAAGTATAAAATCCACTTTTTCAGCTCTGTTGAAAATCACCAATAAGTATAAAGTGCGCTTTTCCAGCTCTGCCCAGCCCTAAGAATCACCCCTAAGTGTAAAAATCTCTTTTCCGGGTCTCAACAACCCCCTAAAATCACCCCTAAGTGTAAAATCTTCCTGTTTAGCTCTCTCTAGCTCCAAAAATAACCCCTAAGTGGTGAATACCTCTTTTCAGCTCCAGCATCATTAATCAACCCTATCCAGATTTTAATAGCTTTGAAAATCATTCTCAAGTGTAAATTCTCCTTGTCCAGGTTTCCCCAGCCCCAAAAATTACCCTTTAGTGTGAAATGCCCCTAATTACGAACTCCTTTTCTTCAGCTCTGCCCACTCCGAAAACTCACCCCAAAGTGTCTTCTAAGCCATGTAATTTTTAAGAATTGGATTACTTTTCTTTTTAAATCATTTGGTACAAGGGGTTGATATTTTTGTGATGTAAAAGGGTTTTTAAATTTTAAAGTGTCGATTTCTTTTCTTTTCAGTATTACGACTATTACGTGATTGATGGCAGGTTTTCTCGAGAATGAAGGTCGATGAAGACAAGGGAAAGGCAAATCTATATTCTTCTGACAGTGAAAAGGAGATTGCGAAGGATGTAGGTCGTCGATTCAAGTGTCCTGAGGATATCCTGCCTATAGATCAGTAGGAAAGATTCTGAAGATTTCATGAATGAGAACTGTGACCTGCCGAGGTTCATGCACTTGCGTTCTACCGCCCCTGGAGACACCCTCTTCCGGTTCAATGATTTCAGGGTTGCAGAACGCGCAACGTATGCCGCAACTGTCACTTCATCTTTTTCAATGAAAAAGGATTTCCTTCTCTTGTTTTTCTCTTTCACAAAAAAAGCTTAAAAATATTTTATCCCCTTTATTAATAATATAGCTATCTTCTATAGTTCGTTCTTCATTCATCATTCATTTTGTCCACAATAAAGCTCGCGTGTTTTTTGTGTATTTCAGTTATTATTTTTTATTATTTATAAATATTCATTATTATATAATAAATAATCCAATTAAATAATACAATATTGTTTAATTAATTATATTATTATTATAAGATAGTTTCAACATGAATTTGTTCTCCTTGCCTCGAAATGCTTTATCGTCGATTTTCAAGTCATTAATTTTGGAATTTAGATTGAAATAATTTAATTTTTAAAATCATGATGCACCATATAAATACTGTTGCGAAGTACTATTGGTGTCTTTATTTGTGTTAATTTTACATTATTGTTTCGTCATAGGTATCAAATAAATTTACTTCCCCACAGAGCGATGCTTTCCTCTAACAAAAGAAAAAAAATGACACTTTTATTATTTTTGAGATTATCTTTCTGTCTTATCGGAAGTCCTAATTTTTCATAATTTAACCATTTTAACCTTTTTTCAGACTTTATAAGAACCTACTGATTGATCATGAGAGGTTATCGAAGGTTCGACAATATGTCAATCTAGGCGTCTCGAAGGTGCGGACAATTACATAAAAATAGTTATATTTAATGCCCAATATTTGAAATATTTTTAGAAACAAGGTGGATAATTTTTTCTTAAATTAAAAAACGGGTTTGGGAATTTATGGAAGGTCATGAAAGGTTGTTGAATAGGTCAATCGACGCGTCTCGAAAACGCAAACAACTACATCAAGTACAGTCATGATGTATTTACAGTGTTAAAAAACTTTCTTTAAATAAACAAGGTATTATGTATATTTAAAAAATTACAAATAGATATTGCTAGATCATAAGAGAACATGGAAGTTTATTCAAATGGCTCTTCGATGAATCTCGAAGACGCGAACAATTATAACACTTTTTTCATATAATCAGAATTAGCCTTTTTCTTTAAATAACATAAATCGGTACTAGTGAGTCATAAAAGGTTCCGCAATAGGTCGAACGCTTCGTCTTGAAGACGTAAAAAAATATATGATACAGTATCGATTTATTTCGAATATAAAAAAATTCTCATATAAACATAGTAAATTTTTTAAAATTAAATTTATAAACGTGAAAAACCACTTCTTACTAGTTTTGAAACAATTAAACTATAAAGGCTTACACAATTTAAATTGTTTAAATTTTATAACGGCGAAAATTACCATGATTTTCTTTGTTAACAGACACCAAATTTTTTAATACAAAAATATATTCAATCACTTCGAGTTATAAATTTATATAATTATAGTCTTAAATGATATATTATAACACATTTTCATTTTTATAGTTATGATAGTTAACAATTTTCTTGTATCAAATTCAAATATTAGTAATTCAGATATTAGTAATTTGAACATCTCAAATTAATTTGAAAAAATTTCAAATATTGTTTACTTAAAATTGATCAAATTCCAACATTGGAATCATATATAACCACCTTTTTTTGTATTTTAAAAAAAAATTTGAATGCAATATCTTTAAACTTCTCAATTGTTAATTTGAAGTTTAAAAACAATGAATCACTTAAAACTGAAAAACATTTAATTGGTAAGTTTTCAAGAATGAATAATACACTAATTCTAAATAAAGTCTTAAAAGTTAAACTATATGTAAATAAAAAGTTTAAAATTGTGTTCTTAAAAATAAAAAAAAAAGATCAAAACTAAACTATGTAAAATTGACACTTCAATAATTGAATAGAGTTCTGATTCGTTTAATTTTAAACGTTCCGTGGTAAGATTTTTTTCATTTTTACAATCGTTGAAAGTTATGGTTAATTTAATTTTTTATCTAATAAAAATTTACAGAACCAATATTTTAGTGTTTAA
>NC_046659.1:72943045-72991526 GCF_010883055.1 Belonocnema kinseyi
TTTTAGAGACAGAATAATTAGATTTCATTTTCATTTTCAAATTGTTAAATTTTCATCGGATCCAATTACAATTTTTTTAAATTCCAAACGCTTTGTATTTGAAATAATACAATTTTAGCTTCCTTCGATTTAAAATTCAAATATTGTATGATTTAATTTTTAACTTTTTTAAGTTTACCTATTTTCGAAATTTTAATTTGAAGTTATTAAATTTCTAGATTCTTCAATTAAAAATTAAAAATTTCAATTTTGAAAGCTTTAAATCAAAAGTGATATAATTTAAAATCCTTTCTGATGAAAATTTTCCAATTTTTTAAATTTTAGCCTAAAGTCTGTCAATTTTAATAGCATCTGATAAAAAATTTTAATTTCAAATACTTTTAATTACAAATTATTCAATTATAACGATTTTTACTTAGAACTGATACGAGTTTAAGTCCTTTTCATTCTAATCAAAATAATGTCCTTCTTTAAAAATGTTATCTGGCCTAAATTGTTTGATGTGAACACTTTTTAATTAAAAATAGTTGAATATATTTTCTTCTTAATTTCAAATGGCTCCAATTTAAAATTATTAATGATACTTTAACAAAATTAAACTTAATACTTCAAAATTGTTTTATTAAGGGAATTGAAAATTGTTTACATTTAGTATGTTAGAAAATAAACATCCAAAAACATGAATGCTCGCAAAGCACGCCTCCATTTTCTGCTAATAAGGAGTAATGTGTGTTATAACTTTTGAGAAAGATTAATCATTAACAAATAAATTATGTATTTTCTTTCTTCAAAACAGAATGTAAGATTACTGACTTATTCTTTTTCATAAAGATTCGTTTGAATAACTAATTAGAGCAAATTATAAATACTGATGCATTAGGATGAGGGTAATGAAATTAATAAAAAAGTATTTTTTATTAAACATTTTTCTGTAGAAATTGATGAAACTTTTATTTTAATTAAAAAATTAACAGTAATTTTTCAATTTTTATGATTTTCAATCTCTTTTTTCAGGTTTCAGACACATAAGACAGCTTCTAAAGTTGGAAACCCTTTAGCTGTATGTGAACACACCTGCGCTCAATGCCAAGTTTAACTTGAAAAGCCCTTTCGTGAAATTTCTCAGAATCTCAGATTTAATACCAGATTAGATCGTGAAAAAATGCTGTTCAACTTCAGAGATTTTCTATACCTCTTCAAAAAAAAAAAAAAAAAAAAAACAAGATATATTTAGAGTGTTAATTTATGTCAGAAAAACTAACGTTCCCAGGTATGTAGTTTATTTTGAGCCTCATTATACATAAATAATCATATGAAAATACTTATTTCTCATATATAATTTCCGTGTGATTTAGAAAAAAAGGAAGAGAAATATCAAATTATTTAAAAGTAACATTCTCGCATAATAAAATTCTCGATCAGCTTATAATCTTACCGAATTGGAAAATTTCCGAATAAAAAAATTCTTCATCTTTTATAATATTACCGAATTCGAAAATTTCTGATAAAATAAACGACAGAAAATTGCAGAATTATAAAATATCTAAACTAGAAAATCCCCGAATATAAACAATTAAATAGTTTTTTTTATAAATATTAATCATTTATTAAAAATACAATGATCAAATATTTTTAATAATAATTTTTTTTTAATATTTGAAAAATTCAAAGTTATTTTTTGCATTTAAAATAATAATAATTTATAAAGAATTTATCCAAACATATATTTAAATTTTTTTTTTAATTTAAACAATAATTTTAGAAACTTTAATGATTGTAATATTTGATAATTGTATTTTTAATAAACAAATAATATTTTTTATAGGAAATTTCTTAATTGTTTAAATTCGAGCATTTTCTATTTCGGATATTTTATTATTCGGGAATTTTCCTATTCCAGAATTTTAGCATTCGCAAATTTTACTATCCTGGAATTTTATTATTTGGGTATTTTCCAATTCAGGAATTTCACAGTATTGGGAATTTCAGTTTTCGGGATTTTTCAGTCATCCCTTTTATTTTACATTTATTCGCCATTTATCATGAAATTATTATTTATATATTGTTTTTTTTTTCTAAAGAAAATTTAGTCGTAAAAAGGTAGTCATTTTCTTTTAATTTAAATCCACAAATAAAAATATAATAAGACGTGCAATTGTTCTTAGATATTTATTTATTTAAATAACTTCCTTGATAATATTTAATAAAAACGCAACGAATAGATTTGTAAAAAAACCATTCTTTGAATAAAATGAGATTTTGTGATTTAAAATTGAATGGGCATTTTGACTCTTACCTAGAGTGGAAGAAAAAACATAAATATGTTTTAAATAAACAATTATGACTTCTAAATTTTTTATTATTTTCGATTGAGTTTCTCTTCTAAATATTGTAACTATAGTCAATGGGACTTTTTTGTTAATTTTATAAATCATTTTAAAGTTTAAATCATTTTGAATTTGACGGTATACATAGAACATCCCTTGAAATAATTCAAATCCTCGGAAATCTGGTAAAGTCCGTTAAAATTCTTTTAAAATCTCAGTGGATCTTTTAAAACATCGTAAAACTTTAAAGGTCCTATAAAATTCCATATCTTCTTAAATTCTATGAAATTTTTTAAAACAACATACCAATTTTTTCAAGACCTTAAGATCAGTAAATCTCTTGAAAATTCTTTAAAATTTTTTAAAATGCCCTTAAATATTTCAAATCCTTTGAAACGCCTTGAATTGATCTATTTAAATCTTTAGAAATATTCTAAAACATGATAAATACTATGTGAAATCCCTGCAAATCTACCGTAATTCAAGAAAATTTCTTAAAACCATATGGAACATTTGAAATCCTCTCAAATCCCCTGAAATATATGAAAATATCTTTAAATCTTTGAAATTCTACAAAAATCCTTTATTTGAGGGAAATTTATTGACACATATAGAAATATTTCAAAATTTTTAGAAATTTATAATGTTTTTGAAATCCCATACAAATCCTTTGACATTATTGGACGACCCTTGGGATCATTAAAAAACCTTAAAACCTGTTGAATCCTATGAAATCCATTAATACTAATATATTTTATACTAATTAAGGGGCAGAAAAAATCAATAAAATGATAATTATATTATGTTTATCATTGGCTTAAATAATTTTATTATAAAATATAATATTATAAAATAAGCCCAAATGATTAATTTTACACTTACTGTAATTAATATAAATAGAAAAAAGAAGTTTTAGGTTGATTTGAAATAATTTTTTTGTTCATTCAATTTAATGTTGAAAATTCCAACTTATCAATTAATTATACTAAGAAGCCATTTTTTCTTAACGAGTTGTAATTGAAAATTTTTTAAGATTGTTAAAGTTCAAGTTAAAAATTGTGTAATTTTAATGTTGTGCATAAAAATGCTTGTTTTGGAACATTTTTTTTAATTTATAGCGATAATTTAATTTCGAGAAATACATATTTAAATTTTGAATATTTAAGTATTAAATAGTTAATATTAATGCATTATTTAAATATTTTATAATCCTAAGTGTTTTCAGTCAAATATATACTTTATTTTCAGTTTTTGATAGTCTTGATTTTCCTATTTGACACATTTCCTTATTTTTTTATAATAATTTATCATTTTGTTTGAGAACTTTGATTAAAAAACTTAAATGATTGCTCTTTGTGTACTTGTTTGCTATTTAAATTTGCCAAATTTTAATGCTGATTCAATTACAATTATTATATTCAATTTAAAGTATTCAAATGAAGTAATCATTAATATTAAAAGATTGTACACAAAATAAAAATTTAAGTTTTTGAATTTTGGATCGGAAAATGAAATAACATAGTTTTAGATTTTTTAAAGTACTAATTAATGGCTAGAAAATTATTTTACCCCTAGAAACTATTACTCACTTATTAAGAAAAAAGCTTTAAATCTTATTACAAAAAAATATTTTGTTACGATATTATCGTGCTTACAACATGAAATTGTGTAATTTTATTACAGTTAATGGTATGAAATGGCCCCTAAGCATTAGTTTCTTGGATTACAGGGCAATGGATCCCTTCTAGAATATTAAGAGAATATTCTCTATGATGAATACATTTTAAATATATATACCGGGTGACAGAAATAAAATCTTGAATTTTGAAATACACAAGAAATACCAGTAAAAATACACATTCTTAACATTTAAAAAATTCCTGTAGTACTTTAAAATGTATTTTGTGCCTAAAATGACTAAATATGACTAATATGCATTATAAATGTAACTAATGTTCTTTTGAATTCAAATGAATTCGATGAAATTCATTAGAATTCCAAGTGATTTTAGACTAATTCAGAATATAAGTTAATCAGAGTTCAGATTGAATTCAAAGCAATTTTACTAAAACTTAAATTAATTTTTAAAAAATTTGTAATCCTATCGATTTGAGGTAAAACTTTACTAAAACTGGCAGAAATCGAGGGGCTTCGGGAGACTTTAGTGAATTGAACGAAATTCATAAAAATCAAATGAATTTGGTAAAATGAGAATGAGCAAAATTGAGGACAAATTCATCAGAATTAAAGTAAATTCAAGAAATAAATGAATAAAGAAAATAATGAAATTCGACCGAATTTATGGGAATGTAAGGTAAATGAGAAGAAATCGATGAATAAAATCAAGATTGAATAAAATCAAGTTAATTTAGAAGAAAATAATGAGAATCCAGGAAAAAGAAATAAGAATTCGGTTTGAATTCTAATCAAATCCAAAGAACATTTTTTAAAAGTTCCAAGTACTTAATTGATTTCCGTAAAACTAGAGTAAATTGAAACTAACTCCAGAAACCTCTCAGCATCTGCTATTTAAATTGATATAAATCCAAAAGAACTTTAAAAAATTAAAAGTGAACAGAAAATAATTGAAAGTGAATGCAACCAAATATTCAAAATAAAAAAATTCATTAAATTCAGATAAATCGGTGTGAATAGAAAGCTGATAAAATTCACAAGAATTCCATTCCTTCCAGGTGATCTTCAAATTCTTCCGGGTAGATTTTAAAAAATTGAAAATCCAGAAAAGATTTATTAAGCTCAGTTAATTTCAAGTGATGGGGTATTTTTATTTTAAAAATTGATAAAAGCTTTTTATCCTTTCCAAGTAAATAATAGCTAACAATACATTTTAAAATACAATAGAAATCTTTGAATTGTAAAATATGTGTATTTTTTGTGTATATTTGAATTTCATTCAACATGAAGAATATTTTCTTTAACTTTTAGATAAAATGCTGCGCATATTGTTCTCAAAACAAATATTTGTTCTTGTTTAATAAAGTTTCAGACCTATTCCTCAATAAATGTAGCAAATACTTTTGAGGGGTGAAAGAGTTTTTAGCCTTAAATTTATATTTACAAAAATCGAATTTTATCAAACTTATTCTCAGACAACTTATTATTTACGAAATTCAAAAACTCGAATTATTATTGGGTACCCTAATGTTCATCGATGTAGTCAACTAAAACAATTAATTGTTAACATTTTAATTTGCTTCTCTTGAAATTGTATTGTTTCGTAACAGAAAAAAGTGATAAATCGGTGATTAATCTTAAATCGGACTTTCACTATCAAAGATAAAAGATACCTTTTCCACAAAAAGTCGGAAAGCCCAAAAAGAGATTTCAATCAACAAAAGTAAACTGCCTGAGTGTTATGAGGCTAATCAGAGCCTACAATCTCATTTCCTTGAAACTCTTTCCTTCTTTTTTTTTACGATTCAGTCGAGTTTCTTGATCTATTCTTCTGAAAGCAGCCGTATTATCCAGAGGCTCAGTCATCGTCTCTGCATGCCCATCTAGATTATTTCCACGAATGAATTCCCGACAATGCTTTTCCTGGTTTTTCGTAAAACTAGCTTTAGTTCGAGATCAACGAATCTGACCGACGTATGAGCATTTTTTTTTAGATTTCTATGGTGTTTAGATCTACGTATGTGTATTGAAAACCAGAGAACGCATTTTAGAAAAGCGATAAAGGATTCGTGAGAACCAGGGGTTCCAAGCAAGAGTTGGATGTCAAAAAAGGGGTGCTGATCCCCCCGTGGAGGGGTCGAAACGGCTGTCACTTCAACGAGATCGGCAGATTTTCACGCTTTCGTAAAGAAAATGGATACCAGTTTGCTTTTTTATATTTTTTTACTCACGTGAGAAAGTTTTTAGAGAACGGGTGAAATTTTTCAATTAAATTTCTCCCAACTTTAATGAAGTTTTTGAAAGTTAGTTATTCTTAAATTATGATTTCGGCAGCTTTTATAGCATAAATCTTTTTTTCTAAAGTCTAATTTTACAAATTGCACAAGCGAAAACTTTCTACTTGTACATTTCTACCATATAAGTACAGTCAACTTAATAATTTTTAAACAGTTTTTTTCAGGTCATTTTTAAACCGTTCTTAAAGAAAAAGTGACTATAGTCACATTTTTTTTAAAGAAAAAGGCAATTCATAAAACCAAATTATTTTTAATTGAAAGTTAATTCTTCTTGTTTGAAAAGTGTACTATTATGTATTTGATTTAGAATTATAATCTTGTTTGGTTAAAAATTTGATTATTTGCTTTAAAATGTAATTATTTGATTGGAAATTCAATTATTTTGTTAAAAGCAATTCTTTTTTTACGATAAAAAATTCATCTTTTTTATTTTTCTTTCTTTTTAGTTCAAAAATTGATTCTTTGTTAGATTGCAGTTTAATCTTTTTTGTTCGGAATTTTGATCATTTCCTTGAAAATTGAACTATTTCGTTAAAAATTCAACTTTTTTGTTGAAAATTCGTCTCGTTTGCTCAAAAGTGTGACCATTTGATTCTGAATGTATATGTTTCGATGCTTTTTTCATGTAAAATTCAGCTATTTAGTACAAAAATAACTTTTTGTTGAAAATTTATATTTACTGGCTTAAAAGACAAATTTTTCTTAATACATTTCACCTTTTTATCTTGCAAAGTTGCAAATTTTGTTGCTGTTGAAAATTTATCAGTGTCTTGGTTGACAATGACCTTCTTTGCTAAAAATTCATCTCCACATGAATAAAAGTTTCATGTTTAAAACAAATCGAAAAATTAATTTTTTTTTTGTTGAAAATTCAACTTTTTAGTGAAAAATTGAGCTTTCTTGGTCGGACATTAAGTTTTTTGTAAAAATGCATCTCTCTTCTGGTATAAAATGTCATATTTTTTGGTTAAAATAGCAACGTTTTGGTTGAGAATTCAACTATTTTGATGAAAATAATGTGTTTTTATTAAAAATCTAACTATTTTGTTTAAAATTAATTTTTTTTGGAATATGTACTTTTCGATTTTTGATTTAAAATTTATCTTATTTTTAGTAGAAACTTCAATATTTTGTAAGAAATTCATTTGTTTTGTTTAAAATTCGTCTCTTTCGAATTGAACTTAATGTTCTGGATGGGAAATTAATATTTTTAGCTATCCATTTATTTATTTATTTGGTTGGCAAATCATATTTTTTGTCAGAAATTTTAACTTCTTGGATGCAAACTAATCTTCTTGGCTGAAAGTTTAATTATTTGGTTAAAAATGCACGTCTTTCTTGGTAGAAAATTTATATTTTTGAATGAAAATTAATGTTTTTGGTTAAATTTTTGTTTACGGACAATTTAAGTTTTTCATTTTTGATTCAAAAATTTGTTTTGAATTGAAATTATGAATTTGTTAGTAGAAAATTTTTCTTCTTGGTTGAAAATTAATGTTTTTTGGTAGAAAATTCAACTATTTGATATAAAATGTATCTATTTTATTCAAAAATCTTATTTTTTAATTGAAAATGCCACTTTCTTTTTCATATTCGTCTTTTCTGAGTGAAATAGTATATTCTTCGTCAGAAACAGAAGGTAATAACTTTTCTTTGAAAATTCAACTACTTTAATTATTTGGTTAAAAAATGGTGTATTTAGCTCAATTTTCGTCTTTCACTGCATGAAATTAATGCATTTGATTGGAAATTAATCTGTTTGGCTAAAAATTCAATTATTTGGTTGGAAATTCATATTTTTGATTAGAAAATTTATCTTAATTTATCTTCTTGGCTGAATATTAATCTTTCTGGATGAATTATATTTTTTTACGGAACATTTAACCTCTTCATTTTTTATTTAAAAGTTATTTTTTTCAATTGAAAATTCAAACATTTGCTTTGAAATTCACATATTTCGTTTAAATTTCGTCTTTGTTGGCAGAAAATTGATATCCTTGATTGGAAGTAAATATTTTTGACTAAAAGGTAAATTATTTGGTTATAAGTTCATATTTTTTGGTGGAAATTTTATTTTCTTGGTAGAAAATATGTCTTTTTTGTTCAAAAATGAATTATTTGGTCGAAAAATCATCTTTTTGCCAGACCTTTCATCTTTCTGATTAAAAATGCAACTCTTTCTCTGTAATATTTTTCTTTTCGGATTAAAATATCAGCTATTATATTTATATTTGTTGTCCGAAATAAATCTTTTTGGTTTAAAAATTCAATACTTATGGTTGAAAGTTGAACGGCTTTGTTGAAAATAAATAAATGTTATCAATTGATCAAATTAATGATTGTTGTGATAATTTCGCATTAATCAACACACACACATACACATACGCACTGGAATAAATTTGAAATACAATAAATATTTTGTTGAAAACAATTTTATTTTCATAAAAATTTAACTTTTCATTTTTTGATTGAAAATTTATCTTATTTTTAGTAGAAATTTCAACTATTTGTTGGAAAATTTGTATTTTTAAAAAGTCTTCCGTTTCAGCAGAAAATTAATGTTCTTCATTGGAAATTAATATTTGTATCTAAGCATTTAATTATTTGTTTAAAAATTTACCTTTTTTTGTAGACCTTCAATCTTTTCCGGTTAAAAATGAAACTCTCTGTTTTCAATATTCGTCTTTTCTGATTGAAATATTAACTATTATATTTTTCGACGAGAATAAATATTTTTTAGTTGAAAATTTAATTACTTGGTTGAACTACTCTGTTGAAAATAAATTGATTATATGAATGGAGAAAACTGATTATTGTTGTGATAATTTCGCATGAATAAGCACACATACAGTCGAATAAATGTGGACATACAATCAGTGTACAGTCGTGGATGAATCCCTTGTTTGCTTGAGGATTTGGCGAGCAGCTGATTGAGATTTTCGTTCGCGTGGATTATATATGACGAGCCTGTGCTCTCGGTATGACGGCAAAGTTAAAGAAAATAATGGTAGAGGGTGGTCGACTCCAGTGAAAAGACGAGCATGAAAAAAATATCTTTAAGCCGACTCAGCCATTGCAGTACTCGCGATTCAAAAGACGTCTTATGTCTTCTTATTCCTCAGGCTCAGAATTTCAGTCCATAAGAATGACGAGCAGCTCATTGTTATCATGATGTGGATTCTGGAACTACGTCATTTTTCCATTATGTGGATGCTGTATAGTTATATCGCTATTCGAATTTAAACATTCCTTACAATGAAACTATTTAATTATTATATATCGCAAAAATATCACAATTTATCCTTTAGCAGGCGTTTCATAAACTACGTCACGCTATTTTGAACACTTTTGCTACCCCTCCACGTCTTCGTCACAGATCATCAGACAAAGCTTAAACTTCTCAGTGTACGACGATACTAATACGAGCACCCATTCCCGTTTTTATTTATAATTTTTTTTTCGGTTTCATTTTTCAAACGTCTAAAATAAACAAATTGGGCCATTTTCAACGAGAATATATAGGGGAATAATAGGGGAATAGATTCTTTTAAATAAAATTAATGTTTATGTACCATATTGATTTCAATATGAAACGCTTAATGTTTCAAGTAAAAATATATTTATTTTTTAACAAAATGGCTAAGAAGTTTATTGTTTCAGAAAACGGTTAATTTGGAAATCCGAAAAGATAAATTTTCAATCAAGAAAAATGATTTTTTAACCAAACAAAGAATTTACAACATAGTTAAATTTGTAACCATCAAATAATAATTTTTTACCAAACAGTCGAACTTTTAAACAAAAAAGAACCAGTTTCGAACACAAAAATTGTTGCATTTTTTACCAGATAGTTAAGTCTTCAAAACAAAAAGAACAGTTTTTTAAATACAGTATAGAATTTTCGATCAATGAAGATTAATTTTCTAGTAGCAAGGACTTTCCTACCAAATAAAAAAAAAGAATTTTCAATCCAAATAGAGGATTTTTCAACAAAGAAGTTGAATTTTCAAAAACATTATTTTTTATTCAAAATAGTTGACTTTACAGAAAAGTAATTGAATGTTCAATAAAATATTTTAATTTTTAACTACATAATCGAAAATTCGGCTTAAAAAGATGAATGTTTACAAATATTTGAATTCTCAACAATCAAATAAAAATCATCAACTAAAGATTTGCATTCACAACGTAATAGTTTATCTTTCAAGCACAAGGAACGAATTGTCAACAAAATTATGAAGTTTACATAAAAATAATTAAGTTTTTAAGCCCAGAAGACGAATTTTCAAGAAAACAATTTTAATTTTCGACATAAAAAGACTTGTTAACAAAAAAGTTGATTTTTTTTTTAATAATTGAATTTCTAACTGAATAGTTGAATTTGTAACTAAAATTATGAATCTACAAAATATTTTTAACAAAGTTCAACTTTCAACCAAGTGGTTGAATTATGAATAAAGAAAAATAAGTTCTTCACAAAATATATAAAATTCATATTTCAAGCAAAAAAAATATTTTTAATGAAAAAAGCCGAATTTAACCAAATGATAAATTTGAAGCGAAAAATGTAATATTTTATATTAAAAAAAAACATGATAATTTTAAATCAAAGCAGTTGAGTGCAACCAAAAAAGACGAATAGTTTTCAACAAAATATTCGAATAGTTATCTAGAATAAAAGTTCAGTTTTCTATTTATTAATTCATTTTGAACCCAAAAGTTGATTGTTTAAATACACTTAATGAAATTTTTAAACCCAAAAATGTGAATTTTTAACAAAACTGGTAAATTCTTAGGCCAATTAATATAATTTTAAACTAAAAACGATCAATTTGCAAGCAAAAATGCAATATTTAAATCTTTATTTAAAAAAGTATGCAACCGATAAAAAGAATTTTCAACAAAGTAATTATTTTTCTACAAATGAGTTGGAAAATAAATGTTTAAAAAATCATGTTCAAACCACGCTGTTCAGTTTTCAATCAAGAGATTAAATTTTTTACTAAAAAGTACGAATTTACAACAAAATACATACATTTTTAACCAATAAGAAACTATTTACATTTTTATTTAAGGGAATTAATTTAGAACCAAAAGTATCGTACAATGTAATTCAATTTTCAATCAAGTAGTTGAATTTTCAACTAAAAGCGATCAATTTGCAGTAAAGAAAATAAATTTTCAACGAAGAAAGTGAATTTTCATCAAAATAGTTCAATTTTCAATCAACTTGATTTTTCTAAATTTAATCTTTTTTCCTTTAAATCAATTCTTTTACTGAAGCTTTCAGATTTTCTAACTAATTTGAGTAACTTTTTAAATGGTTTCAGTCAGTTCGAAAGTGAGTTTTTTTGTCTTTCGGTAAACACTTGGAATTTCACTACATTCAAACTAGTGAATTAAACAGAACATTTCATATCTTAAAATTCAAAAAGTTCAATTTTAAATTCAAATTTTTGATTTTTTATATAAAACAAGAAAATCACTTTAAACTTAAAAATACGATTCTCCAACCAAAAATGATCAATTTTCTACAACAAAAGAATTAATTATCAACGAAATAGTTGAGTTTTTTTAACTAAATAGTCGAATGCTTATAGAAAAATTTCGACTTTTAATCTCGGAAAGATCAATTTTGAAACTAGAAAGATCATTTTTAAACCAAATAGTTAGATTTTCTAAAAAAAATGTATAGGAAAGAAAAACGATTTTTTATCAAAATCGTTAAATCTTCAATCAAATCGATTTTTCTAAATTTAATATTTTTTTCTTCAAACCAATTCTTTTACCAAAGTTTCTTTATTCAAAAATGATGAATATTCTACCAAAAGAAATTATTTTAAAAAATAATGAGTTTTTAGCTAAAAAATCAAACTTGTTAGAACGAATTTCACTTTAACCTAGAAAAGATGAAATTTTAAGTAAGAGGGATCAAATTTCAGTAATAAAAAATTAATTTTCGAAAAAAAAGAACAAAGAAGCGATTCCTCATTAAACTAGTTTAATCTTTAGCCAAATCGATTTTTCTAAATTTAATATTTTTTTCTTCAAACCAATTCTTTTACTGAAGCTTATAGTTTTTCCACCTTTTTTGAATAACTTTTTAAATGTTTTCAGTGAGTTCGAGAGTGAGTTTTTTCGCCTTCTGTCAAGCACTTCGAATTCTAGTACTTTGACAATTTGAAATTGAATCGATAATTTCATCTCTTAAAATTAAAGCTACAAAACAGTTGAATTTTTAAAAAAAGAAATTAGTTTTTAACTGAAGAATACGAATTTTCAACCAAAATTGATCAATTCTCTCCCAGCAGAAATTAATTATTTAACAAAAGAGTTGAATTTTAAAGCTACAAAGTCGAATGTTTAGGCAAAATTTGACTTTTAATCCCGAAATAGATCTTTTTAGATAAACCTCCCAGATACACGCAAAAATCCCCTTCCAAAATTCAGAGTTTCCACCCTGTGAAATATCGGGATTTTGTCATCCCTAGTTAATATTCTGTTTGTTTACGAAAACAAGAAGTCCCTGAGCTTCAATCGCTGTCTGGAATACCGATCAAGAGATTATCTTTTATTTTCCTCATGTTACGAGAGTTACAACGATCATAGTCTCCAGGAAGAAGCGATTAGGCGCCTGATGAGTTGGAGATCTCCATCCCCATCCGGCAAAGGGAGAGAAATCACCCCATCGTCAGGTTTATTTAATACAGCAGCGGCGCGGCGGTGGCTGGTGGGAGGCAACAACCTGTTGAGTCAGACAATATCGCGTTTTTACTAATGCTCCAGCGTCCCGACTGCCAACAAGGGATGGGAAAAGGGGTGGTTGCTGGTTACATTTTAGCTTACAGCCCCCGAAAACCTATCTCAGCAGGTCCTTAATTTCCGGTGCTCTATTTTTTACTGCCCTTCCTCATCAGCCCTAAAATCTCTTTCACGACTACTTTTTTATTTTTTTTTATTTTCATTACGCCCCTTTGAAATTAGCATTTCAAAATTGAATTACCATGACAAATCGTTTCAACACTTTTTTTGGAGGAAATAAATATAGGATTACAGGGTAGCTTGTAACCCTGGAAATCAGGGAAAAGTTAGGAATTTAAACAAAAAAAATGGCAAAAGTCAGGGAATTTCTGTAACGAGCACTTTAAGTAACTTTCAAGAATAATAAGTGACTTTTAGCTACTTTTTTCTAATAAGTTCTTTAAATGAAAATGTTACTTTTCTTTCAATAAATTAACCAATGGGTTAACCACTATTCAGTTTAGGTATATACCGATTTCTGAATGTTCTTAAATTCTTTTGAAAAATTAAAGGGTATTTTAAAAGATTCCAAAAAACGTTTAACGGTCTTAAAATTATTTTAAAAATTTTAGGGTATTTTGAATAATTCTAAGGAATTTCCAAACGTTTTAAGAGATTTCGAAAGGTTTCAAAGGATTTCTAGATTCAAAAGGATTTGATATTTTTTAGGTCAATTTTAATAGATTTAAATAATTTGAAGTGATTAAAAAAGTTTTGTAATTTTTCAATAAATAGTAATATTTTTGCACCAGGGTATTTTAAAATTTTTAAAAGAATGTTCAAGAGCTTTAAAAAGTTTCAAGGGAATTAAAAAGATTTCAAAGAATTTGAAATATCTTACTTTTTTTAATTCTCAGGAATGTTCAAGAGCTTTAAGAAATTGCACAGTATTTTAAAAGAATTGAAAGGATTATAAATATTTTAGGGAAATTTTAAAGGTCCCAAGAAACTTTCAATAAATATTCATTATTTGAAGGGAGTCAAAAGGATTTCAAATATTTTATTTTAATGAACTACGTACAGTCAATCTCAAAAGTCGCCCATTTTAAAAATGATTTATATAAAGTCGGCAAAAATAGATCTATTATTGATTTCTGGAAATCTTAACGAAAGCTTCTAAGTGTACTTTATAACAAATAATTCAGATTGAAATTGTTTATTTAACAGTTGTTATTTAGAGTTTTAGTTTTTTCTTTCTCTTTAGGGAAAGGTTACAATTCTTATCTAATCCTAATTAACAAGGCCTCATTTTATTCTTTGAAGGACTCTATATACTTACATTTGGGTGGTGTTAAGTAAAATTTAAACTATATTTGTTTATAACAATAAGAATTGTATGATTTCTTAATTAATGTTTTTAATTTTTGCCAATTTTATACATCGTTTCATAGATGGGCAACTTTTGAGATTAATTCTACTTAGTGTACATCCTTAATAGATTTTAATCATTTTAAAAAATTCAAAAGGATTTGAAAGATTTCATGATATTTTAACGAATTCTAAGCATTTTTAAAATTCTTTACAAAATTTCAAATTATTTTAAAAGATTTGAAATATTTTACGAAATTTTAGAAGGTAGCAAGGCATCTTCAAGGGCTTTAATCTGAAGAATTTGAAATATTTTAAGGTATATCGAAAACATCTATAGAATCTTTGAAGGCTTTAAAAGATTTCGAGGGATTTCAAAAGACTTGAAAAGATTTTTAAATTGCTTAGGGCATTTTGAATAGCTTTAAACAGTTTCCAGTGATTAAAAAAGAGTTTAAAGAATTTGAAATATTTTATGGAGTCTGAAAGATTTTAAGGTATTTAAAAATATTCTAAGATATTCTTGAAAGTTTAAAAAAATGTCATGGTATTTCAAAAGATTTTAAAGCATTACAAATTTTGTAGAGCATTTTTAAAATATCTTTTTAAAATTTCAAGGTATTTTAAAATATCTCAAAGGATTTTAAATTTTTCAAGAATTTGCAGAAAGTTCCAAGAAACTCTTAATTATTGTCAATAAATTAGAGGGGCTTCATCGTTTTAAATTATTTTATGATGCGGTTCATCGAATTCTTTAAGATTCTTTTGAATTCAAAAAAAGTGACTCTGAAAGTTAAAAAAAAAGGGTTACATTGTTTATACGAAGAAAACTTTTTAAATTTGGAATATTACACTACCGTAAGTTAAACACTTGTTCATTTTGTCAAAACATATCAAATGACTTTTTGATGGGCTCTTTGATTTTTTGAAAATAAGATTTTCGGTCAGACAGAAAAATAAGCTTGAAAAATATTGAAAGATTTTTTTTGTTAGAGAATAACCTCCCTCTATGAGGAAGCGAAATGCTCATAAGACGAGCATAAATAAATACACCAATATCGAATGCATGCACATTACTTCGCAACGGTATTTCATTTTGCCAACAAAAAAAAGAATCTTTGTCGGCGAGAATATTTTCGCTTTTAAAAATGGAATTAAATCTGTAATAACATTCGTGCTCGTATTTATGACAAAATTGCAACACTTTATTCTTTTTTCTCTTTTTCCTTGCCGGAAGTTCTCGAGGTTGGACTTTTTTTGACAAGAAATTCTGCGCTGACGGCATTCAAAGAAATTTCGCGAGCACAAATAATGTCGGCTGCGATTCATCCACACGTGCTTCGCAGACGTCAGAGTCGAATGGCTACTTGGACCGAGCCGTCCATCTAAACTCTAAACTCTTAAACTTTTAAATTTTAGTTTAGACTTAGACGGACGTCTCGGTCTCTCTTCCGCAAGATTTTCGAGTATTTGCGAGAGAGTTGGCAGGACGAGAAGTCGAGAAACGAAACGATGGTAGAAGAGCATTAAATCTTTTCTTTGGCACCCGAGGCGAAGGTGGAATTTTAAGCCGCCCCCTTATGCCCCTTATGCTTATGCCATTCGAAGAGATGACTTAACGCTTTTCTTTTGAAGTAAACCTCGTTTCGTGGCATTCACGAGCGACATAATAATAACCTTGCTGTATTGACGTCGTTATTCTTTTTCTTTCAAAATTTTTATGGAAAGAAGATAATCGATTTTCTTTTTGTGACTGATGAAGAAATTCTTAGCAAGCGATTATTTTTATTTTCTTCGATTCCCAGGTACAATAAATATAAATTACAGATGAAAATTGTACTTTAAATACGCTGGAACTTGATTTTGTGCACGGTTATGGTTATAACCTTCGACACAAAGTCAGGCACTCCGAACGTAAACATCAGGGCTGCCATAACGATTTTTGTTGGATTTAGAGGTATGACGCAACCGGATTTAACTAACGCGCTGAGTGCGGCCCTCGCTTAAAAAAATTAGTTCTTTTATTTCACAAGTAAAGCATCTAAATGCAGACTTCCCTTTCTTTAAAATAATTCCTCTTTTTTCCACTATTTTCAAGAAACTTACTCTTCTTCTAGTGTTTTCACTTAAATACGAACTGAATTAATGAAATTGAATAATGAAATCCCTTTAGAAAACATCCAACTATTTTTCGTTAGAAGTTGATTATTTTAAATTAAAAAGCCTAATATATTTTTGGTTTAGCAATCATCTCCTTTGGTTAAAAAAACTACTTTTCATTTAAACTAGTAGAAGATTCAACTATTTGGTTGAAAAATAATTTTTTAACTAAAAATTGATCTATTACATTGTTGGTTGAAAATTAATATATTTCATTGTAAATTCGTCTTTTTTTATTGAAAATTGATCGTTTTTAGTTTCAAGCTCCAGTGTTGAGTTAAAAACAAACGTTTTTGTTAAAAATGAGCTTTTTTGATGAAAATTCGTATTTTTGCCTTGAAAATTCTATTATTTTCGTAAAAAAATGAAATATTTGGTTGAAAATTAACATTTTAATTTAAAATTAACTTTTTCGTTAAAAATTCATTTTGTTCAGTTTGAAAATTTAACTGTTTTCAAGATAATACATCGTTTTGGTTGAATTAAACTGTTTTTGATTAAAAACAAAACTATTTTTTGATTGAAATGTCAAAATATTACATTTTTCGAATTTAATTCATTTTTTTTGTTTGTTAAATTTCATTGTTTTTTATTAAAATGTAAAAATCTTTCATTGTTTTAAATATTAACTATTATATTTCTCGTTGGAAATGATTTAAACTTTTTAATTGAAAATTAAACTATTTGTTTGAACTGTTTGTTTAAAATTATTTTTTTTTTCTTTGTGGAAGATTCATTATTTTAGATGAAAACGTAACTGTTTTGTTGAATATTCGTCTTTTTCAATACAAAATTCGTCCTTTTGGATTAAAAATTCAACACTACCATAAAAAATAATCGACTATTTGCTTGAAAATTCATCTTTGTAGTTTAAAAATTCAACTATTTGTTTAAAAACTGATATTCTTTTGCCGAAAATTGAAGGATGTGGTAACAAATTCAATTATTTTGTTGAACACACATTATGAAAAAATATGAATTACCCACGACGTGGTCAAGGAATATCATTTTATTTCACAAGAATTAAGGGATTACAGAAGATTTAAAAGATTTTCAAAACATTCCAAAGAATGTTCAAAATATTTAAAAATTGTTATGGATAAAATTCCAAGGATCTTAATGATTTTTAGATATTTATAAAAATTTAATTTTAAAAGCACTCAATGTGGCTCAATAACTTTGCCAGGATATCAGGAAATATTATCTGAGATTTCAACAGATTATACATGTTTAAAGTGATTTGGTAATATATCATAAAGTTTAAATGAATTTCATCAGATTTAAGGAATTTAATTCAATTAAAAAAAATTTAAGGTCTTTGCCAGCGGTGCACAATGCCGTCACTCAAAAATGGAATAGTTTAATTTCCAATTTACAAAAAAACACTTTACTTTTACAAAGCAGTTAAATTTTCCAACACAGAGTAGAATTTTCAACCAAATTTTTGAATATTCTACGAAACTATTGTATTTCCAAGACAAAAACAATTCTTTTCTGTACAAAACAGTTGAATTTTCTACCGATATGTAAAACTTGAACAAAAAAGTTTTGTTTTAACCCAAAAAATAAATTTTCAGTTAAAAAAATTAATTTGTACCCCAAAAAAGTAGTTCAATTTTCAATCGAAGAGATGTATTTTCTATTTTAATTATAAATATTTATCTTTATTTTTAACAAATATTTAATTTTCTAAAATAATACAAAAAAAATGTTTAATTTTTTAATCAATCACTTGAATTTTTAACCAAGAAGAATAATTTTATAACAAAAATAATGAACTTTTAACCAAAAATGAGGAATTATCAACCAAACAGTTAAATTACTATGCTGTATTGAAAACAAAATTAGTTAAATATAATTAAAAGTTGTAGTTAGATTAATAAAATTGTATTGAAACCAATGTATCGTCTTTAAATCAACATTTTCATTCAAAAACTGAAGCTCACTGAACGCTGAAAGCAGCAAGTGAGAGAACGCAATCATTCGGATTGCGAAACTAAGGGGTCGTACTTAAATTACGTAACGGTTTATAGGCCCTCTTTAAGGCCCCTCCGCCCCCTTGTAACAAACCGTAACAAAATATGTCTACCCCACCCCTCTTACTGAACTAATTTTTAGTTTTTAGAAATGTTTTACTGAATGAGACAGGGTGTCCGAGAAATTGATTTTCAAAATTTCCGGATTTTCTTTGACTAAATTTTAATTTTCCCTGATCATTGAGATTCAAATACCAGCATTTCAATCTTGTAATACTTTGAACATAGAATATTTTGTAAAGAGAATAAAACAGTATTTTAGACAAAAATTTGAAATTTTCAAATTTATTCATTTATTTTAAATAAAAAAATATATTTCCTACTGTAAAAGATTGATTTTTGACGAAATACTTGAATTTTGAACCAAATAATTGAATTTTTAACATAATAGTTGAATTTTCAACAAAAAAAAATAAATCCTCAAACAAAAAAAGTGTGATAGTTTATATTTCAATCAAAAGATATTAAATTTTGTATTTTTTTAAACTGACGAATTTTCAATAAATGAACATTTTTCTCGAAGAAAGGAATAAAATGTTATCTAAATTGTTAAACCTTCAAGCCAAAATATGAATTTTCAAACAAAAAATATAATTTTATAGCAAAAAAGTAATTTTTCACGAAACTGATACATTTTCCCCAACCAAAATTAATTTTTGAATTGAAAAAGACCAATCTTAAAAAATGGAAAGTTACATTTTCAGTTAGAAAATAAATTTTAAACCAAAAAAGACTTTTCCACTAACAAAATAGTTATAATATCAAGCAAAGAGATGATTTTTCAACTAAAAATATAAATCTAAAAAAAAGATGATTTCTCGACAAACTGATTCAACCAAATCGTTTAAACAAAACAGTTGAATCCTCAAGCAAAGCAGAATAATTTCAACCAAAAAGTGGAATTTTCATCAATAATGCATTTAAAAAAAACGGTTGATTTTTCTGTTAAAAAAAGATTTAATTTGCCTTTTCGCGATCAAAATATGAACTTTTATGAACAAAATAAGTTCTTACGAAAAAAATTGAATTTTCATTCCAGAAATACAAATTTTTAACCAAAAACGATGACTTTTTAACAAAATAGGTGAATTCTCTATTATTTCTTTTGCATTTTTATCCAAGTATGATGAAATTTGTACTATAGCAGAGAAATTTGTAATAAAAGACCACTTATTTTTAAGTTGAACTTTCATCCTGAAAAGATTTCAGTTCATTTTTCAACACCAAAATGTACATTTTAAACGAAAAGTAAGTTTTCAACCAAAAAGTATGAATTTTTAACAAAATAGTTTAACTTTCAACCAAACATTGCATTTTTATCAAAGAAAGATAAAATATTTCTCCTAAACTAAAACAGGTGAATATTGAATTTAAAAAAAATGTATATACAACGGATTTCAGTTTTCTTTAAAAACACCAAAATATTAAATTTAAACAAAAAGTAAATTTTCTTGGAAATAGTTAAATTTCAAACAAAACAGCAGAATTTTCAACCAAAAAGTATGACTTCAATAAAATTGTTGACTTTTGAAAAAAGCAGTTGCATTTTTATTTCAGAAAAATGACATTTCTTCTAAAACAGATGATTGCTAAGAAAAAAACATTTTTAAAAAATAGTTAAATTTTCATCCAAAGAAGATTCTAGTTCACTTTCCGCTTCCGACACCAAAATAAGAATTCTAAAAAATAAGATCATTTTCTGCTAAATAATCGAATTTATTACCAGAAAGTATGACTTTTCAACAAGATTCTTAAATTTTCAACCAAAAAGTTGCATTTTTGACTAAGAAAAAGGAAAAGTCTACTAAAAAAGGTGATTTTTTAAATAAGAAAGACAATTTTTCAGAAAAGGAGTTACATTTTTATTTAAGAATACTTTAATTTAGTTTTCAACACAAAAATACGAAAACTAAAAAATATGAACTTTTAAACCAAGAAGACAAATTTTTAGAAAAAATAGTTTTCATCGAAGAAAGATTTCAATTAACTTATCAGTAACAAAATAATTATTATAAACAAAAGTTTAAAGTTCTACGAAAAAATTGTCAACCAAAAAGTATGTCTTTTTAAGAAAATTATTAAACAATCAACCAAATAATAAGATTTATAGCTAAAAAGATAATCTTCAGGAGTAAGTTTTTGCGAATTTGCAAAAATTACCTACATGAGTGAAGGATCCCCACTCCCCTTTCATAACAAATCGTAACAAAATCTCTCGACCCCTTCATGCCCCTCGAGCTGTTACTGAATTTAAGTAGGGTCACTAACCAGTTTTGTGCAGTCAACAAGTCGCCGTTAGTACTCCTACGCAGTTCATATCAGTAATGATAGTAAATATAAAACTTACTTCTTACAGTATTGAGTTCAACTACCTAAAAATCGTTATCTACCACCGGAAGTTGTAGGGACGACAGGAAAAGTAGTAAGCAAAACTAATACCATTCATAGAAATAAAAGTAGTAACCACAACAATATATATTACAAAATAAAGTAGTTGGCCCTACTAGTTCATTAGTTGTTCCAACCATTGTTTTCAATGTAATTTATACAGAAGCCCTAATTAAAATAACATTAATAAAGCATCCCTTATGCAAGTATGAATCCACATCTCTCAACTTCCAACTAATAATTCAACAATACCCTGCATCCATTTAAACTTTCGCTTCCTCCTCATCCCCTATGTGGGATGAAATTATCCGGTCTCAGGTGGCGCCAGACTGACAATATACCCTCCCAACCTTTCAACTGGTCCATGAAATCTCTCATGCAGATCCCGCCTCAGTCTCAACTTTCAGTCTCGCAAGCTCATCTCGAGAAGAAAACGAAAGAATCAAAAATCAATAATTCGTAGATCCTGAATCAGCATACACGGTTCTCCTTCAACATTACATTAGCTGCGCTCATTTATCCGTGAAGGAGGCCCAGTCGACGAAATCGGACAGTACAGGAGATTCGGGCTGATGCACCTCTGGCGTTTCCGTAGACAAACAACGCTCTCCTACCGATATTTCAAGCGAGAGAGAGTGAGAGAAAAAATGAAGAGAGCAAGAGAGAAGACAGCATCTGCCATAGAAGTAGAAGTAGAAAGTACAGAGTTTGCGCTTCCCAGGCTCACGAGATGCACCTGGTTTCCCCTCCCCCTTTTCCTCTCGCGTTGCCGAATCTTCGGCGCTACGTCCCCCCTCTCGGAGTCTCTCTCATTCTTTCGTTCGTGCTCTTCTCTCTTCTTGAATCTTGCCAGGCCAGGCTCACTGGCTCACGGTGCAGACCGACAGCAGTTGCAGTTTGTTGGGTTGATCTGCTCCTCCTTCCACAATCCACAGGGATATGCTTTCGTGAACCTGAATAGCGAAGATCTGATGCTCAATAATAGGTCCCCGCCGTGCCTAGCCCATCGTACCAGAGATTTATATCCACTTTACGAATTTCGTCGATGTCAACGCATTCTAAGTTTCCAGGATCACGTAGAGAAGTAGACGAGTTCAGAGATCGCGAGAGCAGAGTTATCCCGCAACCTGGCGCGCAAGGTTCATTTTTATTTCGAATCTTCCTCGTTTCTTGGGGAACATTTAAAATTTAAAGGGACGTGCACGGCTCGAATTTCGGAGGAATTGGAGTTTTTAAACAGGAAGATTGGGTTATGTTTCCCTACAAGTTTTCAGAGGGATCTATACTAGCAAAAGGGGACTGTAGGTAGCCTAGTCCTAAATCTAAAAGAATAAGTAACCTGGCGGTACTTGCCATAAATTACGTTCCCAATTTGAGAGGGAGGGGAGCCAAAACTAAGGTTGGTAACAGGGGCGTCGGTATAAGTTGAAATAACGTTTAGGATGTACACTACGTACAACCAATCTCAAAAGTTGACAATTTTTAAAATGATTCATAAAATCGACAAAAATAGATCTAATTTTGATTTCTGGAAATCTTGACGGGAGCTTCTGAGTGTACTTTATAAACAATAGTTCAGGTTAAAATTGTTTATTTAAAAGTTGTTATTTAAAGTTTTAGTTTTTGCTCTCTCTTTAGGGAAAGGTTACAATTCTTATTTAATCCTGTTGATCATGGCCTTATTTTATTCTTTGAAGGATTTTCTATACTTATATTTGGGTGTTGTTAATTAAAATTTAAACTATCATTGTTTATAACAATCGTAACAGTATGATTTATAAATTAATGTTTTTAATAAAAATTCACCTGAATAGAGATTTAGAGGATTCTTCAAAGAATAAAATGAGGCCTTGATCATTGAGATTAAATGAGAATTGTAACTTTTCCCTAAATAGAAAGGAAAAACTGAACCTGTAAATATCTAGTGTTAAATAAATAATTTTAACTTCAATTATTTTTTTCCTGAAGTGTGCTTAGAATACTCCTTTAAGATTTACAGAAATTAATAAATGATTTATTTTTGTCAATTTTACAAATCGTTCCATAGATAGGCAACTTTTAAGATTGATTGTTTGTAGTGTACAACCTTAAAACATAGGTACGATTCAGAACTTAAACCCAGGAGGAAAATCAAACTATTTTTTTTTTTGAGTAAAATTTAATTTTTTCATTAAGAAGGCTAGTATTACATTTTTGTTTTGGAATTAGGCTTGTCTGATTAAAAATTCTATTATTTGGTTGAAAATTGGATTATTTGGTTGAAAATGTAACTATATTTTTGAAAAGTCTTTTTTTTAAAAGTACAACTACTTTGTAAAAAAAATTTTTTTTAGTTGAATGTTCATTTTTATGATTGAAAATTTCACTATTTTTTATGAAAATTCCTTTCGAGTTTATTTGAAAATAAATTTCATAAACTCACAATTAAATTATTCCATTTTCGATTAAAAATTTACCTTTTTCAGTTACAAATTTAACCATTCAGTTACAAATGTCTCTTTTTTGGTTAAAATTTTAACTTTTCGACGAAAATGTGCCTTTCTTCATAGAAATATAATTTTCTTGATTAAAAATGTATCCTTTTATTTAAAAAGCAATTATCTGCTTATAATATCAACTATTTCATACTCCGATGAGAATTCATGTTTTTTGGTTGGAAAATCAATTATTTGACTTAAAGTTAAACTAATTTGTAAGAAAATTAATTGTTTGCATTGAAGATTAATAATTATAGTTGAATATTCAATTATTTGCTTTTAAATACACTTGTATGTTAAAAAATTCTACTTTTTAGTAAAAAATTCACCTTTTTGGTAGAAAATTAAAATATTTTATTACAAATTAAACTTTTTCGCTGAAAAATCATATTTTTGAGTTGATTTAATTATTTTTAAAATACCTGTACTTTATTCAAAATTAATCTCTTTAGATAGAAAATTGATATTCTTGAGTTCTTGGCGGAAGATTTATTTTTTTGGTTGGAAATTTAACAATTTTATTGAAAATTCATTTTTTTTGTTTGTTAATTTTTTGTTATCATCCGAAAATTGAAATATTCCATATTTAGTCAAAACTTTTTCAATCTATAAAAAATAATTTAAAACAAACTTTCAGTATTAATAGTGAGCTGAACTTGTAATTGTTGAAAAACAAGAATTTTAATCCTAGCTATTCAATGGATGATTTTGATTAAAAAAAGTTTGCCATTAAGAAGTCATCCAGCTTCAAAAAATTGAGAATGTAATTCTGACTTCGAAATTTGGTAAAACTAATATTTCAAATTGAAATGAAGATAGCAATGATAATTTGGGATATTGTAAAGAAATTGAAAATACGATTGCAGATTGTTTAATATTGAATAAAAGGGAGAACAGACTAATACAAAATATTTTATTTAATCTCGAAAAAACTGACATTTTATTTCTTACTTTCAGGTTAGAACTTAGAAAGAACAGGCTACAAACTTTGGACCAAAATAATTACTGTAATTATTATTACTTTCGTACACTTCCTATTTTTTGTAATTAAACAAACAAACAAAAAGCATTAAACAAACACAATCTGGTCCTAAAAACTAATCGGCCTAAAAAATTAATTTAACAAATTTCTAAAATTGCAGGTAACATGGGCGGGAAATTATGGTATCTTGTCATAAGTTACCGAAAATTTCCGAAAATAATGATAAATGATGTCAGTTTTCTTTCCAGCACATCAAAGTTGTGAAAATAAAACAGAAAGCCAGCTGAAGATTCAATAAAATAAAGAATAAAAAATCTTGACCATATCGAAAAATTTATATGGTTCATAGTGTAGAAAATAAAAATTAATTTAAAAAATAATTTGAATATTTAGTCATTTAATATAAACAGAGTCAAATCTTGAAACTTCTATTATGCTTACGTTTCACACTTGCAGAAATGACTAATTGACTTTGTTGTCAAAATACATTATAGCTACCAATAATATTCAATCTTTAAACTTTACCTTTTCACCATTTATTGTGTGAAATAACTTTGTCTATTCAGAAACATTCACAATTTATCGGACTCTATTTATAAAATTATTTTATCTTTTTATGACAATAGATATTCCATGTTTTCCTATATTTAAAGAAATAATTTCTTGCGTTTAAAGAACAATATTATTAATTACTATTTGATAACTTATTTCCTTTTTAAACAACTCTTTGTCAATATATTTGTAATTATTATTTTGGATAAATGAGAATAACTATTTTTTGAAATTCTTGCTAAAAGGAAGTAAGTGATTTGATTTTATAAGTAAAACCAACTAAATACAGACTTCGCACTCTTTTCCTGATTCCCCTCTTTTCATCTTTGTAAAGAATTCCTCTTTTTCCCCCTGTTTTCAAGAAACATCCCCTTTTTCCCTTTTCTCGTTTTTTCGCTTGAATGCTTGAATTAATAAAAGCCTATAAAAATCCAACTATTTTTCATTCAAAGTTAATTCTTTTTAAATAAAAAGTCTACTATTATAAGTTTGCTTCAAAATTCATCTCTTTTGGTTGAAAATTCTGTTATTTGGTTAAGTATTCAACTATGGCATTTTTAATTAAGAATTTATGTGTTTTGGTTGAAGATTCAACTGCTTGGCTGAGAGTTAAACTATTTATAGTTAAAAATTAATTTTATTAGTTGAGGATCAATATTTTTAAGTGCAAACGTACGTATTGCATTTTTGCTTGGGAATTTAACGTTTTTAGTTTAAAATTTTAATATTTCATTGAAAAGTCAACTGTTTTGTAAAACAAAATTTTTTGGCTTAAAAATTTATCTGTTTTGTTGATAATCTATTATTTTTTGTTGAAAATTCCATTATGGTGGTATCATTTATCTAGAATAGTATAATTAGATTATACATAACCATTTTTATGAAAATGATCTTTTTGTTTGAAAATTCATATTTCTGGTAGAAAAATCCACTTCTATTGTATAAAATTCGCGTTGTTGACTTGGAAAATCAACAATTTGGTTATAAGTGGTACTGTTTGGTTAAAAATTAATCTATTTCGGTTGAGGATTCAAATATTTTGTTGAAAATTCGACATCTTTGGTTGAATTTAACTGTTTTTTATTTACATTAATATATTTTTTCGTTGAATCATCAATTACAATACTTTTCGTTGAGAATTAATGATTTTAAATTGAAAATTAAGCTAATCAGTATTTAAGTAGAACTTCACTTTTAGGAATTAAATTTTTTATGAATATTAATATCTTTAGTTGAAAATATAACTCTTATGTTGTAAATTTCAATATTTTGTTAAAAATTTAACTATTTTGTTAAAGAATCTTCTTTTTTGGTAAAAAATTGGACTTGTTTTGTTAAACATTCGTCTTCATAGCTTGAAGATTAAACTATTTGGTTTAAAATGCAACTGTTTTTGGTTAAAGAAAAAAGAAAATTGTTCTCGAACAGGAAATTCGTCCCTCTAGGTTGAAAATTCAGCTTTATTGTTAAGAAAGTTTTTGCTAGAAAAGTTATATTTTGGTTGAAAATTCATCAGTTTTGTTCAAACGTCATAACTATTCATGAGATTAAACAAATTATTTTACATACACATTAGTATTTTTAAATAATTATTGTCAATTTACACTATCCAATGTTGGGAGGTTTCCCTGGTTGATTGTTAATGCAACTGTTTGGACTAAAATTAATTTTATTCGTTTATTCAAACCTCATCTTTCTTGGTTGAAAAATTAACTTTTCAGGATTAAAAGTCAAAAATATTTGTGAAGTTCCCCTGGGGGGTTTAAAATTTGTTTATTTAAAGTTTTCAAAATAGCGAGACGTAGTCTTTCAAAGAATACGTCAAGACACTATTTTCAATTATTTGAATGATTTCAAGGCCTCTATTACACTAGTCTGTCGGTCACCGTCTGTGCTCGGGAAGTTGTTTTTTTGCAGGTTTCCACTCCTCTGAATAAATGTTCAGGCCCAGTTTAGAAATTAATTGCAAACTAAAATATTCCGACTCCTTATGAAATCTTTTTATCACACTTTATCTCGTTAAATTAATATCCCAAAATCGAGAATATTTGGAAACATTTCTTAATTATAATTCCCCGAAATTTGTAGTCGCAGGTTTGAATTGACGATTTAGTAAATTTCTAATGAAACCACGTGACTCCCATGACATAACATATGGGAGACTCTCGAACTACTTTAGACTATGCTGGCCAGGTTTGAATTGGCTTTCTCACGTGAAGCTAATTTTTTCGTTGTCCGGGAACGAAAAGCGAATATTTCTTATCTTCGACTTTCTCTGGCGCTTTCACCAACGTATGGATACTGCGGTAACAATTGGACGATAAACGGCTTATTATTTACGATCCATGTTACGTAAGTGTTACTTACTGTATCCTTCAGCTCAAGTGTACTCAGATCGGGAGAGAAAATACACCTATTGCTAAATATTAGCATTCTGGAGAAAGGAAACGAAAATCGTCGTAATTGGGCATTTTGGTCATCATTTAAAAAACTGTAAAAGTGGACTCTTTAAACTTTTATGTTTCTTATATAAAAAAGTCAAAAATTATTTTTTATATTATAAAAGTTATATAACTCCATCATTTTTCAATATTTCAAAACTGCAAATTGAACAGTTTAATGTCTTACTTCATCAGTTTTACGCTTGAAACATTCAACATTAAATTATTTTATAAACTGAACTCGTTTAAAATTTAACAACTTCAAATTGAAAGCATTTAAAACAAAATAAGTTTATAATGAAGCATTGAAAATTGTTTGGTTTTATTTTTTAATCTTTTAAAACTGCATGTTTGTCTGAACAATGAATTTTCAAATATTTAATTTTTGGAACTGAAATTTAACTTTTCCACTTTTAATTGAAGAATTTCTTCTTTTCTGGTTGACAATTCAACTGCATATTTTGTAGAAAATTTGCCTTTTTTGACATGATATTAATCGTTTTAATTGAGAATTCAACAGTTAAATTTTCCAGAAACGAAGTTTTTACAAAATTCAAGAATTGAATGATCAACATACGAATTTCCTATGAAGTTTAACTGTTGAAAATTAAAAAGTGGGTCTTTTTCAAACAAATTGTCTAGACAATCCGGAAGTTAAATTTTTAACCCACGAAATTTCTAAATATATAACATCTGCATTTTTAACTATACTACGCATTTAAAATGGAAAATGATCTCAGTTTTCACCGTAAAACTTGACCATTTCAAAATAATTTAGAACATCTAGAAATGAAAATTTTTCAATTTGAATTGCTGACAAACTTTATTATACTGCGAAGAGCGGCACGTAAAGTGGCAGCAAGGAGAACGAAGTGAGTGAGAAGTGAAAGAAAATTGGAAGAAAAGAGTGAGAAGAATTCACTTTAAGCCTACGTTTAACTGCGAAGTGGATTTTGGATTTCTAACGTCACCCCACGCGCGTGCGCATGCGGTATATCAAGCGTCGTTTTCCAAAAAAAGAGATCTTTTTTTCTGCCTATTTCAGATAAAGTATCGTATGCACCACGACAATAAAGTTGTTTTATACGAGAATGTCGTTTTAGCGACCTCGCCTTCGGCTGGTACGTTAAATTCTGCATCCTCGTATAAAGTTCAACTTTACTGCCTAGTTACATTATCTAATATTAAAATAAAAATTTTACATCTTTCAAATATTAGGAATTATTCATTGAAAAATAATTGAATAATTACGTAAAAGCATTAATAACAAATATTTTGTAATTAGCTTTAAAATTTGTCAAACCCCTTTCCAAATTATTCTGGGGAAAAAACTGGGGTAAAAATAAAATCATGCAAGAACAGTGTTATTTTTATACAAAATATTTGGTTTATATATATTTTGTAACTATTTAGCACAATTTAACCCACAAGTCCATCCTTTTCTCCAAACTTTATCCATTTTCAGTTTCATTTCCCAATTTTCAGTTTAAAAACCTCACTTCCGGTTCAAATTTTACACTACACGGTGATTATTTGATAAAAGATTATTTTTTCTTGAGACAATTCTTTTTGGTTAAATAGTCTACTAAATTAAATTATTTTGTAAAAAGTAATCTTTTTTGGTTGAAATTTTTTATGTTTAGTCGAATATTTGTTTTTTTTTGTTGTAAAAAATGCAACTGTTTCCTTAAAAATCAGATCTGACAAGGGGGACTGGAAAGATTTTCCCCGGGCCCAGGTTTCCCTTTCGACAGGCCTGTTGAAAATTAATCTATTTTAAACAATTATTTTTGTTAAGTTTCATCAATTATTACCACATTCTAAGTACAAAAATGGAAAATTTAGAGAGAAAAAGAAAATTTCTACTATTATTCAAAGAAAATATTATTAAAAATGATAGTAAATTGCAGAAACAATTATTTTTGTTAACCTGAAAGAGAGCACCAAAAATTCGCACTTCTCGCTAAGGGGAAGGGGAGTGGGAGTAGTGATTGGCGCGGGCCTGACTCGAAATTTGGAATTCCAACGGACATCAGAGACAAAACAGAGCCGTCGTTCGTGTGACGCGGTCACAGAGTCAGTGAACGTGGTCTGTCGGACTGAGTCGGATCAGACTAGACCGGAGCGCAAATAAGGGTCTCTACCCCAATTTACATACGCTAAACGCCAACGAAAAGCTAGTCAAAATTGTGATACCATTTTTTTAAATCTATCTCTAAAGTTGCTACCAACAGTTTCGTAAATGAGAGGACGTGAACGCCGGCGTTTCTATTTTGTATTTATGTTTCTATTTCGTATTACTATTTTGTGCTGGAAATGAGTTCAGTCAGTGCCAAAGTGTTCAGTGTAAAAAGTTAGTGACGTTTGAGAAAAAAGGCGCTACTGTGGGAAATGATCAGCAAAAATTTAAAACAGGAGTGTTTGTGTTTTTCGTTTTCTCGCCTTTCCTCGAAAATTTTATTTTAAATCTAACGAAAGCCACTCGACAAATGTGAAGTGAACGGACCTTTTGTTTAATTACTGTTTTTTTAAAGTTCGCTTTCTTCAATTTTCTCGTGAATCTAATTTTCTGGATTTTCTTTACGTGCATCAAACGTAATAAATATGAACTTTGTGACTGTGAACAAAATTACTGAATAAATCAGTGAGAGGTGCAGAGGAGACAATATGAGTGAGATGTCGAGTGAAGAGCAGCATCATCAACAAAAATTTGTTGATGATGGCTCGAATTCGGAGCACCATTGCAAGGATCACAGTGTTCCCTTTGAAAGTGAGAAGAGCCTCGAGATGCATCTTCGGTGCCACAACGGGAACCTGCTCAGTCAATGGGCCAGTCAAGCTCAGCAGGAGGAGAGCAATAATAACAACAGTAAGGCTGGTAACCATAACAGCAGCAATCATATGGTGGTGAAGCGGGAAAGTGTGACAGCGCCGGCTGATTCGAGTGAACCTACCTCGAGGCCTCCTTCGGAAGGTACAGCATCTTCGTCTCGGCGACAACACACTCCAACGTCACAGGGATTCCAGGATTTCCCAACCCCAATGTTCAATGAGAACAATTATTATATGCAGAACGAACAACAGAATTATGTTCTACCCCACAACTACTCTCCGACCAGGGAGGAGAGTCAAAGTGGAGATGTAAACTTTTCAAGGTATCATCCTTATCAGCATCAGCAACGTTTTCCGCAAGGGGATCGAGCAAACTCTGTGAGTTCTTCAAGTCCGCGTAGTCCGTTACAATGTGATAAATGTGGCGCAGTTTACGAGGATCCTCATCAACTCGCAGAGCACGTAAGTTCCAAATTGTAAAAAACAAAATTTGTTTAATTGTACCCTTTTGAGTGTCAAGGACTAATACCTACTCTAATCATGGTGTTTCTAAAGAACTGCCCAGTAAAGTTTGCATTTGATAGTATGAACATTTGTAATACCTAAAAATGCCGTTTCTGTATGTACCTGAAGGTCTGAGCGTTCAAATGAACGAAATATTTGTCGACATTTCTATTTTATCTATAAATATTTTTCCAACTTTTGTAACGTCAGCAGTAAAAAATGTCATTCGATTGAACGTTCAGAACTTCATTCACATCGTTTCTGTCCTTTTTTCAATCTCTGATTAGGCAGCGAAATTATTTAGATTCCTATCATTTTGGAAGCTGATTAGAGTTGTCCAATATAACTTGAAATAAATTACAAACACCATGTTTCTTACGCATTAGAAGGCGCTTCAAAGGCATGCAATTTTTGAAATCTTGTAGGATTGCGCGTAAGAATGATGCGCCATCATACAACTCTCACTATATTTTAATGTGATCAATTAAGGAAAAATAAATTCGTGATTAACAAATTTTAGAAAAAAGTTTTCATTGCAGCTATCTTTGTAGCAATCAATCTTAAGAACGTAAAATGACTAATACTGTGTTTTTGAATGCTCTTAACACCATTATTATTTAAGAAACAGTGAATAAGAACAGCGAAACTTGCAAATTTGGAAGGGATGAACTATGTTCTATTTCATGGTTGATTTTTGGTATCCAAGAGTATTCAGAAAAATATTGTGTCTAGTTTTAACAAACATTGCATCGATTCGATTCCACCGCAAATCAAACTTCTCTTGTTTTCCAAATTTTCAGATTAAAAAAATAACATTTGAAAACGTACGAGCTTATGCATATTGTTAAGACAAGGCTTTTTTGTATTTGAATTTTGTTTCTATTAATATTTTTAATAATGAAATTGAAATAGTGAAACAAAAATTTGACGCATTTCAATTATTTTACACACTGCCTATGGTTACAGATTTTTCCGTAACTTTAACCCATTTTTCAGATCGTTCAGCGCTAACGATCCCGAATTTTCCGTAATTCTAACCAGTTTTCCCTCTTGTTCAAGGCAAACGTTATAGATAATTCTTTAATCATATTACCAGAGACATAGCCTTCTTTTTAATGCCTTTAAAAAAAATATATTTTTCATAAATCTTTATCACTCAGGGAAATACATTATTAAAACTTTTTCGTATTTGGTATACACTCAGAGTATACTTGTCGATCAAAAGATGAAGGGAAGTTCGAAGTTGAAAAAAAATCCTGTGATGCATTGTTTTCTCACTACTCGGGGAAGATTTCTGGAAATTTTTAAATTGATTTATTGATGTTGATGGAATTAGGTATTTTATAAAGAAAGCTTTCTATGCTGCCCACGCTAGTCGTCGTTGCTAAGATCGAATCTTTTCTTATAAAAGACCTAATTCTATTAAGCTTTAACCAATCGATTTGAAAATTTCCAGAAATCTTCCCTGAATAGTGAAGAATAAATACATCACTAGAATTTTTTTTTACTTTGAGCTTTCCTCGATAATTTTTGTCGGTTTCAATAATATTTAACTGAGTTATAATGATTTATGGTTTAAAAAATAACTGCATTTGAGCAAATTTTTTCTTCACTTCACTTCTTTTCTTTTATTATTAAAAGTATTACAAGGAGAAAACTTCAAATAGAGGAATGTTCTGCATTCTACTTCTCTACAAGCCCGTATTATTGTTCTTATTAACTGAAATCGAAAAGTGTATCTTCACATAATTGCATAAAAGTTGACGCAGTAAAATTAGAAAAATTATCAAATTTTAAAAGAAGAAATATACCGTTTTATAATTCAGTACAATTAAAGATTGATTCTTTTTAATTGATGTCGGAAGGAACTTTATAATCAAGCAATAAATTGTTTTGTAAATCAAGCAATTAATTTCTGTATCCTAATAAGTAAATTCCAACATCAATCACAAATAAAAATTAATTTTATCAATTCATTGAAGTACGTTTTGTCACTTTTTTTTATCAATATAACATTGTTCAGCATATTATTCAACATGCTATTGCATAAAACAATTTTAAAATATATTGCTGTATTACAATCTTTTCTGTACTTTTACATAATATTTAATATTCACATGTCCTAAATGTAGATAACATTTCGAAACTGTAATTTTGAGATAGATTATCATTTTACAACGGTCAGTCAATTTACCCTTGCCATTGCTGCGTACAAACGTACCTACTCTCAATATAACAAAAACATTTTGGTCATGGGTACCTAAAGCGACAAGCGTAATTCCTTCATTCAGAATAGTAAATTAAAAACTCATGCGATTTCTAACCTCAAATAGGTATCGCCGTTAAGAAAAAAATGGTAATGTTACACACAAAATTTGTGTAATTTACATAATCCAACTGGGAAACTATTTTCGTTTTTTACAGCGCAGTCACCACACATCTTCAAATACCTATCCCAGCCAGCCTCAATATCAGCAAATAGGTACTAGTCAACATCAAATACAGAGGCATCAACAATCTCAAATGCACAACTCACCACCACACACGATCCGACAACATGCGGGATTCGATTTTAGCGGTGGAAGTATTATCAAGACTGAATTAAAGCCGGAATCCGAAGAGCAGACAGCAGAGATTTTCGACCTTGATTCTCAGAAGGTCCAGACACACAGGTACGAGGAAGATCTGATCAAAGTCCAGCATCAGCAACAACAACATCAGATGCAGCATCATGCAATGCAACATCAGCAGAGGACTGCTCCACATTCGGTGAGTTCAATGTTGAGTAGTTGGCCTTCGCCACAACTTCATCAGGAGTATCATCCAGGAATTTCTCCGGTGGCACCCATGAACTCTCCTTCCCCAATTCCGGATCAGAGCCAGTTCAGACGTGCGCAGCAAATGCCTCTTGAACCATCTAGACATGGTGCTTCACCTATTATAACAAGCACCCAATCTCTCCCGACCCACCAACTACCCCCACTCCAGCACTCTACGGACCCACTGGATGATCAGTCGTGGAAAAGTAACAAGGCTCGACGACCCAAGACCTATAACTGTACGTCATGCAACAAGTGGTTTACAAGCTCGGGTCATCTGAAGAGGCATTACAATACGACGTTGCATAAAAACGCCGTCAAAGTCAGCAATCAACCCGATCCGGCCGATATGCCCATCAGCGTGCATCATCATCCAGGCAGGGATGCCATCAGAAACAGAGAGGGTCCAAGATCTCCAGAGTTATCTTCTTCAGGGAGTCCCCCAAACTTGATGGCAGGTCCCTCGAACGAGGCAACGAGGGGCCTGCTGCACACTTCTATCACCACCACCAGCCTTTCCAACAACAGCCACAAGTCTTCGGAGATCCAAGAAACCCTTTCCCAGCAGCAGGTAGTTTCAGCGGCCCGCATGTCCAACTTCGTGCCGCTCAATTGCCCGCCGCATTCTCCAATGGGGCACCACCAGCACCAAATGGGTGCCCCATCACCCCAATTGGCTCAGCGCAACCACCGAATGAATTCACCTCAAATGGGGGTCCACCATCACATGAATTCACCCATTACCTACAGTCAGCATCCACCAACTCACCTGAATTCGCCTTCCCCAATGGGCCAGCACCAGCACATGAGTTCTCCATCACCCATGATGGGGGGCGTATCACCGATGCCTACCCCACCGCTGCCAATGGGGGATACTACGATGCCTCATCAGCCGTACCCAAACGGTTTTCACCCCCACGTTACAACCACTACCAGCATCCAGGGCCTAATGGATATCACCAGCCTAGCTACTACTGGTAATGATCTACAACCTTCTATGCAATTCACCCAAGAGATTCTGCCCGGTTTCGGAACCTTTAACAACACTCAAATGTCTCTTCCGAGTTTTAACAACTTCGGCATGAACTCAGGATACAATATAGTTGGCCACAATCCATCACAGGTCATTAATGTGGGAGGGCTTAGTCCAGAGGAGAATATCCCTCCACCAGACAGAAACTTCAATACACCTTTGCCTAACTATGACACATACAGACACGCACCTCCAAAGTACGAGTCCCTGACGAACATGGATGTTCTCCATTGCACCGCTCCTTATGGTAACATATATGACAAGTACCAGGATTACATACAGCAGGAGCCACCTCTTTACTATGATATTCCAAGATCACGTTTTCAGGTGGAGGCCAATAATCATTACCTAGATGAAGAACCACCGACGGCGAAGTTAAATCCAAATATAAAGAGGAAAAAGAACGCCAAACTCAAGGGCGCGGTAACCAAGGAGCAGCAGGTGACGAGCACAAACTCTGACTTGCCCTACATCTCTGAGAATGATCGTCACAAATGTCACGATTGCAACAAATATTTCAGCAAGTCTTGTTACTTGACTCAACACAACACAAGTTTTCATGCTGGTGACAAACCATTCAAGTGCAACCAGTGCGGAAAGAGGTTTCCACACAAGACCATACATGCTGAACATTTGCAGAAACATGCTGGCGAGAAGCCTTACAAATGTGAAATTTGTCCCAAGCAATTTAACCACAAGACAGACCTCAGACGGCACATGTGCCTCCACACTGGTAAAAAGCCGTACGCCTGTGATATTTGCCACAAGGGTTTCATACGAAAGGACCATATGATGAAGCACGTCGAAACGCATAGGAAGAAGCAGTCCAGCACCGATCAGCTCAATGTTCATCTTAGGGCGTGATTTCCAAAATTACCTGGTTGTAAGAATGGTTCCGGCCAAGATCGACGTTCATCAAGTGGTCACTTCATGAGTTATCATAGCCTTTGTTCCACAATCCTCAAATATCAAATATCCCTTCACCCACAGAAAAAAATAGCCAGGAGATTTTTGCTCAACTTATTTAGACGACTGCCAGGAATACCTTTCGAAGAATAATATGTAAGTAAATTCTCCAGTCATTTTTTCTAGCATCCTTGACAAGTCTTTACAATTTTTCAAAGAAATTTATATGCTTGTCTCTATTAAAATTTTTTTATCTTATTAAATGGAGATAACAAAAAATCGAGGATGCTGGAAATCAGTCACCGAAAGATTTTATTCCTCGCGACAATCAGAGTCGATTCCAGTTTTCGTAAAATGTAGCTCGACTTTGCAGATTGCGACTGTAGAGGTATAAATACTCAATTTTTGGGCGGAATCCTGATTGTGAATCATAAGGTTATGGGTAATTATTTGATTATGACGTAACATCAATGACATAATTATTTTGTAGCACTTTGAATGAATGAAAATAATATTTGTTTTGTTTTTAAAATAAATTATGTTAAATTATTTACGAGAACATATCACATTTTTTTGTTGTATCAAAAAGTCTATTGTCATTTTTTTTTTACAAATCGTGAGTTATAAAATATTTGATAGATCATAATTATCATACCAATTAATTATCATAGTTGTAAATTAATCGCAATGCGTGCCTATCAGTTATAGAAGTTGCAATATTTATTATTCTCTTTTAGAAATGGTTGTAATTATTTTTTGTAAACGTTCGAAGGATAACATTCCAAAAAATCGTTTGACACGTTTTTACAGTGGCGATTCTTGTTTTTCTAATCCTATGGAATAGACTAAGCTGAAAAAGCAGATCGCGTTGTTCGAAGGAAATTTAGCGTTTAAATTCATCAAATAATAGTTCCACCAAATAACATGAAACATTTGTCCATTTACATTGGTATACGAAAAATCTGAATGATAATAACGTGAAAAATTATCAAAAGTTTCCTTTGAAAAACGCGACATCCTGAATATGAGTAAACTTTGACCTCGCCATTATGAAAAAGATTTGTTTCTGTCTTTCTTTGATTAATTAACCGATTGATTTGTTCGCATATCATTTTTTTTCGTATTGCAAATTGTGCAACCTGAGGTCGAATTTTGCCTCGTCCGTTGTTATTTGAACATCGTTGTTTTTGGATATATACTATATATATATATTGTACATATGTGCGCAAGCTTTTCAGTTTCTATTATATTAAATGTGATAACTATTTATAGTCACTTCCTATTATACTATAAGTAATATCCTAGAATAGACTACCTCAAGGATTCATAATTATATCATTGAGAGAAGGAAAGGAGAAAGGACAGTGTTAAAGATAACGTGAATAAAAAGTCAGTGCAAAACCTAGTTCTTGATCATAATTTTGTGACTTTAAAACATAACTTAAATATATGATTTCATTCCTTCTCGACATCTACATTTTATAATGTAAAAGAGGAATAGTTCAAGAATAAAAATATGTGATAAACAGTGTGAAAATAAAATAAATATTCTTCGTGTCATTGCGCCAAACCAATCATGTTTGAAGGTAAAAGCTCGATTTTTGAAGGACGCATTGATATATCGGAATAATGTTTTTTACTAATGGACAAAGGCCATGGCCCAAGGCCGCCATGTAATTTTAAGTGTGCAAAAGGCGTTAGCGAAATAACGATCGTCAGGTCAAGATATGTTTTGAACTATGTATTTGAAGATGCGTCATACACAAGTACCTCATGATAAAAATATACAAACCACGCTTACGAATGTTCATGCGTTTTGAGAATATTAGCTAATTAATAAATAATTAATAATCGCACATGTAATGACTTTTTATCAATTACCTACCGATCCTCATCCAAATTTTTATTATTCTTCTATTCATTATTTTCTTTAATAAAAATTAAAAAAATTTTTTGCTTCATACTTTTCATGTCGATTGTAGATGATAATTTTCTTAATAAGAAATGCAGGATAGCCGCGGGCCAGGGAAACCTAAAAGTCGGGGAATTTGATTAGTTCGGGAAAGTCAGGGATTTTGAAGAAAATTTCAGAGAATTTCTATAAGGGGCCCTTTAAATTACAGTGAAAGATGGTAAATATGAAATATTTAAATTTCAATATAAAATTGTTTTATTCCATTTATAAAAGAACCTATGTTTAAAGTTGTACAAGATTAAGTTTCTTGTTTTTGAATATCAATGGTTGAGGAAAATATCATTTGATCAGGGGAAAATAAAAGAACGTTGTAAATGAACTTTTTGGATATACTGATAGAATAATCCTGTCAGTTATATCTTATTGCCTGGTATTTCTATTCCTTTTTTTTCAGGTGCTTATTTCCCACGATTATATTAATTTTTGTTTAAAAATTAAATTGTTTAATAGAAAATTCATCTTTTTGGACAGGAAATTAACTTTTGGTTGACAATTTATATTTTGGTTTTCAAATATCCAATTGAATTCTTTCTTAGTTGAAAATTTAAGTATTTTTTAAAACTCGTTTTTGAGAAAAATGTAAGTGGTTGGTTGAAGATGAATCTTCTTTGGTTGCGGATTCAACTATTTTGATGTAAATTCAACTGCTATTTATATCAAATAAAATTGTTTGAATGAAATATCTGTTACGTTTTTCGTTGAAAATTCCTCTTTTTTGTTTGAAAGGTGATTTTTTTGTGTGTAGAATAGTACATTACGTGTTCACGAGGTTACAGCCCCTAGTCGCACATACACTTTTTCATAAAAAATGTATCGAAAATTTGACTTGAGATGCCTGAAACTTGTTTGCGCCTCATAAAAGTTTTTATTCTTTGTAAATACGTAGACAGTGATAGATATAGGTCGTAGACTAAAGTTAGCCTCGATTCTCGAAACGAGGTTCGATATAAGGGAGAATGGCTGCAGATAAAGTAGAATGTATATACTTTCGATACCGGTTACGACGTAAAGTTACTTTCGCAGTCGCCTGTTTCTACTTTCTAGTCTAAGGTTGAAAACACAACTTTCGACCCGCTACGGAAAGTCAAATTTTCGATACATGTGTTATGAAAAAATACATTTCTTGGTTTGAGTTTTCGTTTTTTTATTTATCCGTTTGGAAGAGAATTTACTTTTTTTTATATTGGCTAAAGAAACGTTATTTATTGAAAAATTTTGTTGTTGAAAATTCTCCGCTTCCCAGTTTAGAGTTGAACTAGTTTGTTAAAAATTAATTTCGTCGGTTACAGACATAATTTTAACAAACATAAAATATTACCGATAATGTTTATTCCCGAAATGTTAAATTGCTAAAATTATGTATCGAGTCCTCCAAAACACTCAAATGAGCCGAATTTTCAAATAGCCGAATATAGTATATTGTCGAATTTTCAAACCCCCAAAAATGGTATACTGTCCAAATTTCAAATTCTCAAAAATAGTGAATTGCCGAAACTTCAAAATTCGGAAAATAGTAAATGGCTACATTTTTAAATGCAAGATAAAAGAAATTTAGTAGCGTTTTTATAAGACAATTTTATTGAATTGTGTGTTTAGAATGTGACAAAATATTTTTCGAAAAAAATGAAACTACCGAATATCTGAAAGCTTTCGAAAATAGTGAATTTCCAAATATTAAAATTTCCAAAAATAGTAAGTTGTCGAATATTCAAATTCTTCAAAAAATAAACAAGATTTAATAATATACTTCAGAATAAATACTCAACCTAGAACAAAATATTATTCTACCAGAAAAAAAAAACTATTAAATTTCTTCGGGAATTTGAAAATTGGGTAAGTTATTATTTCACAAAATTAAAAATTTCGGCAATTGTATATTTTCTTCAAATGCATTTGAGAGCTTGTTTGAGGCCGTCTACCAAATTTGTTAACATCTTTTTTGTAAATAATAAAATTAATATAAAATTATATTCAAATATTTTATCATGTAAATATCGTCGCTTGCTGTTGTTCGTTTCAAGTCAACAGATTATAAAAACGTATCAAGAACGTAACATGAAGATACTTGAGAATAAAATATTATTTTAATATTTCGTTCTCTTTTTAGTTGAAAATTAATTTTTCAACTAAAAATTTAATCATTCCATTTTTTATTAGAAATTTTTATTCGAACTCTTTTTGAAGATTCATTTATTTTGTTACAGTTTCATCATTTCAGTTTAAAATTCATCTCTATGATTGAAAATGTAACTAATTTTTTTTTTGTGAATTCAACAGTTTTGTTATCTAAAATAAAACTATTAATTCGTTTCAAAATATTAACTATTAGATGTTTCGAGAAGAGATTATTTTTTTATTATTAACTATTTTGTCCTACATTAACTTTTTTATTAGAAATTTATTTTTTTTGGAATTGAAAATTAAAATGTTTTGTTTAAAATGCATATTTTCAATTAAAAAATGTAACTGCTGCTGTGTAACATTAAACTATTGAGTTATAAACTAAAATATTGATATGGAAATATGACTATTTCCTTGGAAACTTCTTTTTTTGTTGTAAAATTAATTTAACTTCCTAAGACTGTAGCTATTCCATTTTTTTTGTTTTTTTTTGTTGTTGAAAAAAACGACCTTCTTCGTTGAAAATTTATAATTTTTTTTTAGTTTTCCACTATTTTGTTAAACAGTCGTCTTGTTTAGTTGAAAATAAGTTTTTTGAACTAAAAACCTAACGATTCTACTTTTGGTTTATAATTTCTCCTTTTTTTTTTTAGTCGAAAGCTTAACTATTTTACGTTAAAAGTCTATCTTTCTTGATTTAAAATGAACTTTCTTGTGAGCTTTCTGGTTGAAAATTCTTTTTTTTCCAGTTTAAAATCCATTGTTTTATAAAATATTTGATTTTTCAGCTTGAAAATTGAACTACTTTATTTAATATAGTATTTTTTGGTTGAATTCATCTCGTTGATAAATCGTTTACTAATATTGTTGAAAATAAGGTTTTGTTTCTTTTAACTGAAAATTAAACCATTCTATTTTGATTGTAAACCAGAAGTAATAATTAAATATACACGGACATAAATTTTTTTTATCTGAAAAGTGTCACATGTTACAAAACCTTTGCCCCCCCCCCCCAAGTGACGCGTTGTGAAGTTATAGTAGACTGCTAGACCCCTCCCCACACTAGTTCTAAATAAATAGATAAGCCGTTTTTTTATCAATTCACAAATCAATCTGCATAAAAAAAACTTATTATCTCGATAGGATAAAGCGATGTCGGAACTTTACGGCAAGTCTTTTGTATAACTTTGTTGGCTTGCATGACCTGCCTCACTTCTGTCAGACCCACATGAATTATGACGTTGGAAGCAAAGCCGAAAGTTTATTGTGAGCATAAGAATGCACTGTCTTGATATTAAAGGCGATTCATTGCCGGAAGAAAAGAATATTTCAGATGATTCATAACAAAAACTGCAATGGATTTAATACTTTTATTCCCTCTTGAATTTATATAACGAAGGGAAGTCTTTCAAATAAAAGTAAAATTTCTGTGTTTAGAATTTACATACAACTGGTCTAAATATTGATATTTGAAAAAATAAACAAACAACGTTTCGAATAGAGATGATCTCTGTTATGAATGAATGTTTATTATTTAGAAAGCATAATCTGAGATGATTGTTTGTAAACAAATTATAAACTTGTTGAATAAAGGAATTTAATAATATTGTATTCTAAATTTACAAAGTAAAGCAGGTAAATATCCAATAATTCGGAATAATTAATTTAATCTACCATTTATTAATTCATTAGTTTTCAAGTAATTATTTTTGCATTTTAGATTAAAGTGAGTGAATTTTAAAAATCTTGACGAGCAAGTTTTTATATGACACTAATATTGATCATCTTAAAAAAGCCTACAATTTTAATTTAAAATTATAGTTTTCAATACGTATTTCTAAAATAGTTGTTTTGAGGCCTTAAAGCTAATGTTTTTTTCTTCAAAAACTTAAATTCGAAAACTTTGATTTTCTAAATTATACAGGTTTTCAATTTCTTATGTTTTTAATCTTAGCCCGTTTTAAATAAAATAATTTGAGATATTATTATTTTTAATTGTTTGGTTTTAATCTTAAACAGTAAAATAAAAATTGGATTCTTAAGTTCTTAAAAATCGTAGAATATAAAATTAAAGGACTTCGTAGTTGCACAAGTTTTAGTTTAAAGTATTTGTGATTAAATAATTATGCATAAAAATTCGTCAGAATAAATTTGAAAAATTAGGAAAATAAAAAAATAATGTTGTCACATTCAACATTTAAAAATGAGAATATTTTAGAACTATAGGCATTGCAAATTGAATTATTCTTTATTTAAAAATGCTCCAAAATATTGAACATTTCAAACTCAACCAAAAAAAAATCAAATAAAACAATTTTAAATGAAATGAGTGAAAGTTATGCATGATAAAAAATTGGAACCATAGCGATCTTGTTTTGTATTATTTTCTTTTTATGTTGAATAAATATCTTGCAATTTCGTAGTTAAAGTTAAAAAAAATAATAATTTAAAAATGAAAAATATTTGGTTGAAAATTTTCAAGAATAAATAATGTTAAAAAGTAAATAAAATCTGAAATGGATACCTAAGCAATGGCATAATTTCTTTAATTTCGAATGTTCACAATTTTAAAGTTCTGAATTTTTATATTGAACGTTGTATTTTCAATTTTTCTGTTTCAAAATTTTAAATTTGGCACTTAAAATTAAAATATTTAAATTCACAAAAGTATAATCCACAATTTAAACGTTTTTGTTTTTAAATCATTTAAACTTACTTTAAACAATTGCAATTGAAATTTTATTTGGTTTGATTATAAACAAAGTTTCAGTGACACAATTCTTGGTAATTAAACTTTCTTCCAGTTTTAAATAAAGTCCAGATTCGTTTAAATTACAACTCTGTAGTTTAAAGATTTTTAATAAAAAATTTTCTATTTTGAATTGTGAAAGTAACGGTATATATATATATATATATATATATGATTTACAAACAGTTTTCAATTTAAAATTATTCTAAGATTCTAATTATAAATTATTTAATTTTTAACATTTTGAAATTGTTCTATATTTAATTTCGAGATTAAATAAAGTAATTAAAAATAAAATTGTTTGGTAGTGAAAGTTTCTAATTTAAAGTCATTTGTTATATAAAGTATTGTAGTTAGATAACCAAAATGTTAATGGAAAATTGATTTATTGTATAGAAATTCTTTAAAAAAATCAAATACAAATTGTGTTCAAAGTATTTTTCCAAAATATCTATATTGGACACAATAATTTTTTTTTAATATTTAAAATTTCAGTAACAATTTAATTTCGATTTGAAAGTGGAAATAAGTTGTTTAGCTTTTTAGCATATATTTCTTAAAATTATTATTCTTTAAACAAAAAAATATATATTTTCTTATTTTTTCCGGATTTTTAGTAAAAGAATGTTTAGTTCCTACTGTGATATGGTAATCATCAATGTTTATATTCGCGAAATACATTAATTTCTTTTTATCAAACATTTTTTATTCTCATTCAACATTCGCATATCTTTTTTGGAAAAAAAATAGAAAATTCGTTTTTTAAACGGTATCCAATGCCGATTTTAAAAAACTAAAAAATCCTAATGTGAAAATTCTCTGTCGCTTTTCTCGGAATTCGTCAATTCTTTTTAATGAAATATTGTTCACAATATTCAACCACACTTTGGCTCTAGAGTGAATTATTATTTGATCTTTAAATGGTAATTTTTGATTTCACAGAATGTTTTTTTTACTCTTTTGAAAAATTCCCATTTTGTTGGTTATGCACTTCTGTACTGCTACCCTACACATATATTTTTTTAAACTGAAAGCGCTTTCTGTTCGAAATGATTAATTATTGGTTAAAAAATTTAAAAAACTCTTAATATTTAGAACTTTCTTTATCAATGGTTTTTTAATTGTCTATATTTTTAATGTTGGAAAAATAAAAATTCAGAAACGTGAACACGTGCGTGCATTTACTGCCATAGTAATAAATAATACTGTTTAATAAATTTGAATAAATTTGAATCTGAATGAAATTTATATTTTTGAAAAGAGAAATGAAGAGTTCTATTCTGAGATTGTTTTATGAACGTGAACACACAATGAGTTTGTGCAGCCGTAAAGTTTTCCTCCTCAGATTTCACTTTTTTCGGTGAACGAGATGACGATAAAGGAAATAGGAACCTGCGCTGTCACGTTGTGGAATTCATCCTAGTGTATTCCTACAAGGGACGTGAGGATGCAACTCATTACAACAGCTGTCAGTGGTGTGGGAAAACTTTGGATACGCATCGATGACTGGATTCAACCCCCTATATTCTCAGGCTTTGTTTCACCTTCACATAAATCTTAGAATAAATCATGTCCACCTACGATAATTATTTTCACCAACAGATTCTCAGCAATCAATCATCCTTTTCAGAAAAAAAAAACTTTTAAGGAAAATAACAATCTTCTACTTGAATTCAGGAAATCCAGCTACACTTAGCTGGATGCTCGTTAGGGTAGTCCAAAAGTCCATTGAATTTTTTTTTAAATTTCTCTTTATGCCAGGAAATTTTTTCGAATCTACAAAAAAATTAATTGTTTAAAAAAAATGTATTTAGAAGTTCAGCAAACACTATGAAGAACGCTTATTTCCGATAAGAAAAAAAGGCTTTCTCACGATTTTATACAGAATCGTCAATATTATTAGGTGAATCAAATTAAAACTCAACATTTCTATTTACAATCAGACATAAGTTTGTTTTATAGGGTTCCAAAAAACACCATAAGCGAAAAACTGGGGTTTGCTTTCTAATGATAATAAGATGTTAACATAAATTGTTTAAACAATTTATTATTATTTTTAGTAATTCTTCACTTTATTTTCAAGTTTTCAGTTATATGAAGGCGATAATAATTAAAATTTAACGGAAATAAATGTTTAAAGAATTTATTATTTTATATTAGAATATTCTCTTCACTTAGGAATAGGTAATAAGTTATTATCATTTTCAATAATATTCTCTTTGAATAATAGTAGAAATTTGCGTTTTTTCCCTTAAATTTTCCAATTTTTTACTTGGAATGTAACAATGATTAATGGAATTTAAGAAACATAATTGCTTAAAAAATTATTATTTTTTATCAATATCTTCTTATACATATGCCAGACTAGAATGACTGTACATGGTTGCAACATTTTCTGAAATTTGCCACTTTTTATCAAATTTTCACTTAAAATAAGCTAATAAAGAATTCCACTTAAAAAATAATTATTTACACAATTTACCGTCATTCTAATTTTATTAATATTCTCTGTGGACAAAAGTGGAAATTTGCAAAAGTGTGTACCAAAAATTAATGAAATTTCACAAACATAATTGTTAAAATAAATCATTATTGTTTATAACTCACCTTCTTCTGGAATAATGTTAAATAGGTGCAGCAAATTCTGAAAGTTGCCACTTTTTGTTAAATTTTCACTTAAAGTGATATGATAAATAACTCAAGTTAACAAAAATAATTTTTTAAGCAATTTATCTTCATTTTTAATAATATTATCTTTAAATAATAGTAGAAATTTGCGTTTCTTTTAATTTTTCACTTTTTGTCCACTTTTCACTTAGAGCGAGATGGTAATTAATAAAATTTTAAAAACATAATTGTTTAAACAAATTATTATAGTTTATGGCTATCTTTTTATATAGTAATGTTAATTAGATAGTTGCAGCAATTTCTGGAGTTTTCCTCTTTTTGGAAAAGTTTCACTTAAAGTGAGGTGTTACATCATTCAACTTCACAAAAATAATTATTTCAATAAGTTATTATTTTTAATATTATTCTGTTTGAATAATAGTAGCAACTTGCGATTCTTACTGAAATTAACCAATTTTTTTCTGCTTTTTACTTAGAATGTGATAATAATTGATGAAATTTTAGAAACGTAGTTGTTTAAACCATTTATTATTGTTTATAACTGTCTCTCCTATATTAATGCTAGATTGCTGTGGTTTTCTCTGAAATGTTTAACTTTTTATCATTTTTTTTAATGCTAGAAAGTTCCGGGTTCTCTAAAATTGTGAGGTTTTCTTAGACTTTTTAGTTAGGAACTAATAATAAATATTATTAATTATATTAATTTAAACAAAAAGGATCGCAGTACCTACTTCAGGAGAAATTTACATTTAGTGATCCAGATGAAAGATATTTGCAATATCTACTTTATTGCAGAAAAATACATTTGAAGTAGCGTAGAGTTATTCTGAAATCAGTATCGCAGAAAACCTTCACAAAATATTTTAAAAATAATCAAAGTATAAACAATACATGACAATTTGAGAAGTTGTACTACCAACAATTTTTTATTTTCCGTCTATATTTTAGTCATGTGCATCAGGAAAGTCAATTTTTTAGAGTTGTTTGAATAAATATACAGCAGGAAATAGAAATTCTGAAACTACTGTGAAAATTGGAAACATGATGCTCAAAAAAAAATCAGAGTGGCTGCATGTCAGGGAATTCACGAAAGTGAGAGAATGTCAAAGAAACCTGAAAGATCAGTCACGGAATTTTCGATAAACTCAACTTGAAGTTAGTTTTATTATTCTTCTGAAAATTTAACAATTTAAAAAAAAGTGATTTTAATTTTAAATTAAATAATTTTTTTGAAAATTCACATTTTTTGGGTTGAAAGTTTATCAATTTTGGTAGAAATGGTATCTTTTTTGGTCAAGGATTCAAGTATTTTGTTGCAAAATAGTTTAGTTTTTTTGTTTTAAATTAAAGAAAACTTTTCAATGGAACAACAAACAATTTCTTTGAACCAAAGAAATTCCCAGAAATAATAAATTGCAGAAATGACAGAGTTATTTTTTTCTGTTAGAATAATATTTTGTTTGTTATTTGAGGTATTTATTCTAAAGTGTTTTCGAATTACATTCCTTATACGTATTTATAATCTGCTGACTTACAAAAAAATAGTGAGTTGAGACTTTTTACACGATTACAAAATTTTGCGAATCAGATATTTTCAGAAAAATGAAAATTCATGAAATTGCATAGTTCAGAAAAAAAATTCCTGAAATTTCAGTCCGGAAAGAAAATAGTATACCAAAAGCGTTTATTACTGAAATTCTTAAACCGGAATAATAGTTTTTTTTCTGTTAGATTAATATTTTATTTCATATTGATTATTTATTCTCAAGTGTAAAATTAAATCCTAGTTTTTTATTGTTTGGACATTTGAACATTCGACAACTTACTATTTTAGGAAATTTAAAAATTCGACAATATAATATATTCAGGAGTTTGGAAATTCACGATTATTTTTTCAGTATTTTTCCATATTTTTTATTGTAAAAATTCTGGGGAAACTTATATAATCCCCTTCTTATCAGATCGACAACTTAAACTTGAAGTTTAAATGAAAGATGGAAAGCCTTCTGAAGTCTACAATTTCAAATTTGAAAGATTTCAAAATTAAACCAATTTATTTGTAATTTGAAACCAAAAGCATGGAAAATTCGAATTTATTTGGTTCATAAATCTCTAGTTAAAATCTGATACCGTTAAAAATCTTCGGTTCATTTCGATAACCATTTAAAAGGAAATGGAAGACGAAGACTTTTTCCAATTTCGTTTCAGTACCAGGAAATGATACAAACGAAAATCTCAACCAATTTCATTTCAGTACTTGGTTAGAAAATTAAAAACACATGAATTTTCTGAGGAAATTGATAAATTTCAGATTAGGGGTAGAGGGGCTAGTGAAGCGATTTCAGCGATCTATAATTGTTGGAAAAAAGTCGTTCAAAAAAGCATTGGAAATTTTTTTTTGAATTTGTATGCATATCGCCCGAATAAGTCCCCCATAGGTCCATTTTATAGGGCCAAAAAAAAAATCCCGTTAGTGAAAAAGTGGGGTTTGCGAGTTTTTGGCGCTAATTATAATTTTTGCGGTGATTTTAATGCAAAATATTTTTAATATGCTAAATACTACTTTATACTGATAATTATATGTTTACTTGAATAGTTTAAACAACTTATTATTGTTCTTAGAAATTTTCTTTCATAATAGATCAAAAGTCGCGATTTAAAAAGAAATTTCTACTTTTTGTGCAATTTTCATTAAGTGTAAGGTGAAAGTTAATTAATTTTTCAAAACATAACTCTTTAAACAATGTTATTATTATTGATAATAATATTCTACTTCAATAATTTTATTAATTGGGACTTTTTTCTAAACTTTGTAATACATTGTCCACTTTTCACGTGAAGAGAATTATTATATAAATTAATTTAGCAAAAATAAGTGTTTAAACAAATTATTATTGTTTAAAGCTATCTTCTTCTACAATAGGGGACCGGCGGGTAATGTGGCGCACCCTCATTTACAGAAATTGATTGATTTATAACGAGAGGTATTTACTGTACTGTATTTTTTTATGTGTACTGTTTTGTATAGTGAAAAAATTTGATCAATAAAGCTAATCACTCAATTCTTATTATGAAAAGTTATTTTTGGGTATTATGTGTGTATTTTTAAAGTGACCAAAAAGTAATGAAAAAGTACAGTAGCATTTTTCCGGACTATTAAAACATAATATATAACGTTCAAGTTGCACACAATTTATAAGTAATTATTTGAACCTATCATTTACCCAAAATGAATTTCATTAAAATCAGTAATCAACTTTTACTTCCCTTTCCGAAATTGCAGTAAGAGCGCGCCACATTAGCCAACAAGGAAGGATAACTTGGCGCAGGCACACTTTTTGTGAAACTTGATAATTAACTACTTTAATATACGTAAATTCAATAATAACACAGGCCCGCAAAAAAAAACAAAGTGTCTGTGCAATTGACCAGACCTATATATTCTTATGTATTTTTCGACGCTGAATCCGAATTTGCAATAAAAAAGTAGGGTCCAGCTACTTTTTTATG
>NC_046659.1:72991626-73023369 GCF_010883055.1 Belonocnema kinseyi
GGCGTAAGTGGACAATAAACGTGATAAATTGATATTTTTTTCAAAAAATCGATGTTTTGGATACTGTTCTGGAGGTTTTCCACTACATGAATCACAAAACTACAACTTTTTTCGACCCTTGATGATGCGATTTTCTGCCTTTTCATCGCCGTATGGTGGGTTGAAATTTTTGTAAAAAAAAAAATCAAAACATGGTTTTCGGTGTATTTTTTCCCGTAAAATTCGATTCTGAAGTCAAAAAAATAAAATTTTTCTTTATTCTTTTTTTATTTAAAAAAAACCATGAAAAACCCGTAAAAAATGAGGTTTTTCGATTAAAACCCCATAAAAAAGTAGCTGGACCCTACTTTTTTATTGCAAATTCGGATTCAGCGTCGAAAAATACATAAGAATGTATAGGTCTGGTCAATTGCACAGACACTTTTGTTTTTTTTTGTGGGCCTGTGTAATCATACGCATAGGGTAGATAAGATATTGATTTACGTGCTCTATATTATTTTACTACAATTTTCAACATATTTAACTTGTTACGAAACTTTTTATAACATGTGCGCCACATTACCCGCCGCTCCCCTAACACTAAATAGTTGTGGGTTTTTTCTGAAATTTTTAACTTTTTGTTCACCTTTTAATTAGAGTGAAGTAATATTTAATTAATAATATTTTATGTTAATTTTTCTGTCTACTGGTCCAACCAATATTATTAGGATATTGATTATTCTAAGGGATAGAGATAATTTTTTTACAATTTTAAGAATAATCAATATTCTAATAATATTGCTTGGGCCAGTAGAAAGAAAAATTAATATAACAAATTATTATATAATAAATATATATAAAATAAATATATAAATTAAATTTAACAAAAATTATTGTTTGAACAAATTATTGTTGTTTATGACTATCCTTATCTATTTTAATGTCAAATAGTTGCGGTTTTTTCTGCAAATTTTTAACTTTTGTCCATTTTTCACTTAATACAAGTTAAAAAATAATAATTTAAACCATTTCTTATTGTTTATAACTATCTATAAATAAACATTATAGAGAATCATATTTTAAACAATCTTTATGTTTTTTTGAGAATATATTTTTCTGCAATGCAAAATATATTTGAAATATCTTTTAAATTTTCTATATAATTACTGAGAGCCTTTTTGCAAAAATTAATATTTATTATATATTCCTAACTAAAATCAAAGAAAAAGTTCCACATTTCAGAAAAATCCGCAATTTTCTGGCATTAATCTAAGTCCTAATTAATCTAAGAGATAGTTAGGCACAACAATAAGTTGTTTAAACAATTGTGTTTGTTAACTTTAAATAATTATTATCTTACAATTTGAAAAGTGGTCAAAAAGCTTAGGAATTCAGAAAAAAACCCGTAATTTTGAAGCACTTATCTAAGAGAAGATATTTATGAACGATAATGAATTGTTTCATATGTTTCATTGTTTCATAATGTATTGTTTCAGTAAGTAAAAATGGTGTAAGAAGTTAAACATTTCAGAAGAAACCACAACTATATATCAATTATGAAGAAGAAGATAGTTATAAAAAATAATGATTTGTTTGAAGAATTATTTTGGCTAAATGAAATTAATTATTAACTCACTCCAAGTAAAAAGTAGAAAAATAGTTGAAAATTTCCGAAAAAACCGCAAATTTCTAGCATTATTTAAATTAAACGTTATTAACAATTATATAAATTGTTTGAACAATTATTTTTATTGGCTTAAATGTATTATTACCTCAACCTAATTAGGAAGTAGAGAAAAAGTGAAAAGTTCCAGAAGAAACTTCAACTTTCTAGCATTATTCTGAGAAAATATTATTATAAATGATATTTAATTTTTTAAGCAATTATCTAATAAATAATAAAAAGTAGTATTTTACGCATTAGAAACAGTCCAAAAATCGTAATTAACACCAGAAACTCGCAAAACCCATTTTTTCACTTTATGGGTTTCTTTCGGACCCTATAAAACAGACTTATGGTGGTTATATTTAAAACGTAATATTTTATTTGTATTTGATGGCTAATTGTGAAGAGAAATGTTGAGTTTCACCTCGATTGAGATAATATTAAGGATTTTTATTAAAATTTACAAAAAACGTCTTTTTTTCTTATGGGAAATGCGTGTTAAATTTTATGGGGATTGCGCCACCTCCCAATATCATAAAAAAATGAATTTATTTTTTGATGGATTCGAACAAATTTCCGAGTGATGTGCATGAAAATTCAGAGAAAAAATTTTGGACCACCCTATTGGTGGAAGGGTTGCTTGACACTTGCCCCACACAATAATAATGCAATTCGATCGAACTTTCGAATCGGGTCTCACAACCTTGGATGAGCATATGGTCCATGGAGAACTTCGTTCATTGGTTTGGTAGACTCGTAATCTGGTTATTTATCACAGGATGCGGCCCAGGGGTCGTGGAGACCTGCGCGAGTAATCATCTTCACCAGATTTAAGCCAACGTGCGATTTTCTAAAGGAGCTTCCATTAAAGAGAAACTTAACAAAAAATTATAAAAGGAATATTTTGATAATGAAAGGTAAAAAAGATTCTCTGCAAATGAAGATTTATTTCTCCCTATTTATTCTGACTACATCCTCCAGAGTCTGGATTTACGAATACCACCTCCAGGGTGGCCGAAAAGCTTAATTTTAAATAAACCCTCAATTTTCCCGGATTCTTTCCGGACAATTTTTAACTTTCTTAGTTAAATTTTCAACCAAATAGTCGATTTTTCAACATTATTAAATTTTTAATTTAAAAAGATAAATTTTCAAATAACAGGTAGAATTTTCTAAAAAACTTAATGTTAACAAAAACAGTTGATTTTCTACGACATAACTTAATTTTTTAGAAGACAGGAATTAACAACTAAAAAAAATCAATTTTTAACACAAAGAAGATAAGTTTCTGCAAAATACTAAAGTTTTTAACAACAACAAAAAACTTAAATTTATTTTCTACAAAGATGAATTTCAAAACAAATAGTCGAATTTTCAAACAAATGAGATTCAATTTGAAAAAAAAACAGCTGCATTTTCAACTAAATATTTGAATTATCGTGCTCAAAATTTGAATGTTTGATAAAACAGTTGACTTTTAAACCATAAAATATTAATTTGCAACAACAAACTTAGTTTTCAATCATGATAGAAAATGTTTCAACCAAATAGTTACATTTTCAAAAATAAAACTTAATTGTTAACTCATCAGATGCATTTTCAACCAAATAGTTGAAACTTAAGCAAAACAGACAACTTTTCAACAAAATCGTTAAACTTTAAACAAGCAGTTCAATTTTCAATTTAAAATGACTAATTTTATTCAAGAGAGTTGAATTTACAACCCTGAAAATTTAATTTTCAATAAAAAGACGAATTCTCGACGTCAAATTTAATATGTATTATTTCAATAACAAAAAATTCAATTGCCAAGAAAGAGTTGAATTTTCAATAAAATAGTTAAGTTTTTAACGTAATAGTTTAATGTTTACACAATGAGTTGAATTTTCGAACTTCAAAGATAAATCCTCAATATAAAATGGAATATTTTATGCCGTAACTAGAAAAAAAAGTCTAAAGAAAAATATTAATTAAAAAATTTTTAAAATGAATTTTCTACCAAAAAGAACAATTCTCTAAAAAAGAATGCTTGAATTTACGACTAAAAAGATCAATGTTCAACTAAAAATGGAAAAGTTAAATTTTCAAAAAAAAAAAAGGAAAACAAATTTTCAACTAAATAGTCCATTTTTAAAACCAAGAAATTAATTCTCAACTAACATGATATCTGGATCAAAACAAAAAAATGAAATTTTAACGCAGTATTTCAACTGTCAACCCAGAAGTTAAATTTGTCATGAAAAATACGAATTTTCAACAAATAAAGTTCTTTCAGTTAATAAAGAAAAAACAAGTTTATCCGAATTGACGAATTTTCAGCCAAAGGCGTATTTTTTGTTAAAAAATTTAAATAATAAAAATCGTTTTTTCAACAAAATAGTTAAATTTTCAACTACACAGAATAACCTTCAACCAAACGAAATTTTGTTCGACACAGAAGTTCCGCTTTTAGTCAAATATTTGAATTTTCATTTTAAGAAGATTGATTTTCAACAAAAAACGTAATAGTTTATATTTCAACCGAAAAATATTTTTATTTCGAATTAAAAACGGTCAAATTTTCAACAAAATAGTTGAATCTGCAATCAAAGAAGATTAATTTTCAACCATGAAATATATTAATTTAATTTTCAACACCAAAGTATAAATTTTAATTAAAAGTTAATTTTGTACAATAATAGTTGACTTTTTAATACAAAAAGATCAACTTTTTACCAAATATTTAAACTTTTAATAAAAAAGATGAATTGTCAACAAAAAAACCTGATGGTGGATGTCAACAAAAAAAGGTTTTAATTCGAAACAAAAAACGGTTGAATCTTCCATAAAATAGTTCAGTCTGCAATCAAAGAGGAAGCATGTTTAACCAAGCAGTTGCATTTTTATCCAAAAAATAAAAAGATGATGTTTCTACTAAAGCAAAACAATTTTGGAACCAATAGTACTAATTTTCAACAATGATATAAATATAATATAAATTTCCCAACAATAGTTAATTTTTTACCAAAATATTGGATTTTTCAATCAAAAAATGTCTCTTAACAAAACAGTTGAATTTTAAAATGAAGACAGTTTTTTAACAAAAAATGGAGAAGTAATATTTTCGGTTTAAAAAATTAAGTATAAACCAAAAAATTGAATTTTCAACAAAATAGCTAAATTTTCAACCAAAGAGATGAACTTTAAACCAATCTAATTTTTGTTAACAGAGTTCAAATTTTAATAAGAAAAAGATTACTTTTCAAGAAATAGTATAATTGTAGATATTTCAACAAAAAAAGATTTTTATTTTAAACAAAAATCGTTTGAATATTCTATAAAATATTTCAGCCTGCACCCAAAGAAGATTAATTTTCAACCAAGAAGTTGCATTTCAATCTATAAAATAAGAAAGATGAAGTGCCTAATAAAACAGATGAATTAAGCTAAAAGGACGAAATTTAAAAAAAATTAATTTTCAAAAGATTGCAATTGAATTTACAACACCAAAATATAAAATTTCAACCAAAAGTAAAGTTTCTACTAAAATAGTTGATTTTTCAATACCTCAAGATGAATTTTCAATGAAAACAATGAGTAAAATTTACAATTAAGTAAGAATATAATCAAAAGAAGGAAGCACTTGTAAAAAAAGATATAGACTAATAGAGATAAAAAGCAAATATTTTTTGCAATCAATTATATTAGCCGCAAAAGTTCGTTTACAAAAATCCCTCGACCAGAATCTTAATATTGTAAAATTTTAAAGTAGGATCTTTTATAAATGGAATAAAATATTTTTAAATTTAAATGTACAAATTTCAAATAAATAATCCTTTACTGATATTTAAAGTGCTTCTTGTAGACATTCCCTAAAATGGTTAATATCTATCAAAAACCAATTAAAAATAGTTAATAAAGAAAATAATGAAAATAATGAATAAAAATTTGGATGAGGAACAGTAGGTAACTGATAAACACGCATAATATGTGGTTATTAATTATTTATTAATTAGCTAATATTCTGAAAACGTATGAACATTTGTACATGTGTTTTGTATATTTGTATCATGAGGTACTTGTGTATGGCATATCTTCAAATACATAATTCACAATATATCTTCACCTGACGATCGTTATTTCGTTATCGTTTTTTTTGCACATTTTTAAATTACATGACGGCAGTCGGCTTTGTCCATTGGTAAAAAACATTATTCCGATGTCTCAACGCGTCCATCGAAAATCGAGCTTTTACTTTCAAACATGATTGGCTCGGCGCAATGGCACGAAGAATATCTATTTTATTTGCACATTGTCCATTACATACTTTTATTCTTCAACTATTCCCCTTTTGTCTTAGAAAATGTAGCAGTCGAGAAGGAATAAAAGTCTATCTTTCAGTTTTGTTTTAACGAAAGTACAAAATCATGATATGACGTCATTTGACATATTCCCTATAACAACGATGCAACGGCTCTCAAGTGCTCCGACATTATCACTTTAGTTATGTATAATTAATTACGTATATTGCGTTTTTCCTTTCTCAATAAAAAATATTACGACCCTTGACAATTTGGTCAATTTTTATATTTTCCGTACACTCTAATACTGCAGAATTTTATTAACAGAATATACCGGTTTAAAAAACAATTAGGTTGCCGATACAAGAAAAGAGTAACAAAGCGTTTGTGCATGCATTTCTTTCTTTTTTTTTCGATAATAAGAAAATATTAAAATAGGCAGATGGTCGAAAGAATGGTATGATGGATTGAAGCGCAGTGCTTTGTTATTTCAATCTGTTCTTGAGCCGCTTTCGGGTTTTGAGTCAGCATCTGTCAAAGTTAACAGGCGTGAAACTGAAGAGCAAAGAAGCCGCCACACATCTCGTTGATTGGCTTCTTAATAATTTATATCCTAAAATTTAAATATATATAATATAATTTATAATATGCGAAAAAACATTCGTTCTTAACGAATTGTAAAACGTAAAAATTCAGCTAGTTTAGACGCACAGTATAGCTATAAAGGACTACACCTAACATCGTGTTTCATCTCCTGATTACTCGTTAATAATTAATTAATCTTTTACAATGATCGTCGAGAGATCGCTTGGTATTGCTTCGTTATCAGGTAGACGTTGCCTAAACCTAACAATGTAATAAAAGTTGCTCGACGACGTCGTAAACCTAATCATACTAGACGGTCAATGTCGAACATATTTTCCACTGCCTATAAAGTATAAACCTTACACCGCGCGAATCACCTCGTTAATCCGTCGTTTCCCAAAGCACGATTCCTTATATTCTCTCATCCTCTTTTCTTATTTTACTTTTTTATTACTTTTTTTCTTCATTCCCTTTCGCCGCGTCTGTAACGATTCACTAAATTGCAGAATGCCCAAGGTTACTTTCGCGGGAAGAGCGCGAGATCCAATCTGAAATTTTGCAAGCACTGAGTCACGATTCGCGAGATCCGAAATTTATTTTAATGGCCGGAAATACTTGATGTGATTGGCGCACCTAAGCAATGATTATGCATTAATCATCTGAAAGTCTCACTGTAATGTTCTATTATCTAACGACCATGTTTCAATTTCTTATTTGTCCAGTGTCCACGCTGGAGGTCCATTATAAATTCTATCAAATTCAAATTCAGGGTCACATTCTAGATTCAGGTGATTTGAGTCAATCAATAATTCCAAATCTCTTTCTTTAAGAATCTCATTTTTCGTTTCTTATTTAGTCACAAATATTTTGGTTAACGTTTGTAGGTGGAAATACATGTCTTTATAATTAGTCAACTTATACAAAAAGACGCGCTTAAATACTGAAGTATTTCTAATTGAGTGATTTAAAATGTAAGTATTTAAACTCGAAGTGGAGCATTCGAAATTTCAGGAATTTTAAAATAATTTTTTTCACAAAGGAACAATTTTTAACAAGCTTTTATTAACAATAACTAATTTTCAATTAGTTCTAAAGAACGAACAAAGAAACAAGTAACATGATGTTATACAATATTTCAAACATACAAAATTTTTTATCATAAAACGTATAAAAACGATCAAAGTAGATTCAAAAGAATTATCTTCGGTTTTATTAAAATATTTATTTGATATGCTTTAACTATTAAGTTCTTATTCCGATGATATTGGTACAAAAGTCTAATAAAAGCTGTTCTCATGTAGAAACCGGAAATCGCATAATACGAGCATGAGATAATAATATTATTTCAAGAATGAGCTGAGTTCATTTAAATTGCAAATTATCATTTTAAACAGCCTACTAATTCCTAAGGTAGTTGTAAAAATCAGATCTCTGAAAAAATAGTTTTTTATCACTTTAAGAATCAAATACTTATTATTGATGTCATCTGAAAAAAACTTTATTTTGTATGCGACATTTTTTTAAATGTCTTAAACTGTGTTTCAAATTTTGAAATTAAATTTTTCTATGACTATATTTGAAGAATATTTTTTTTCAAAATTGAAAACAGTAGTTATGCATTTTTTCCCAGCAGAAATGAACCTTGATTTTATCAAACGCAATCATTTCTTTTTTAACTAGTGAGAAACAACAGTGAGAAAAAATCAATTTTCAAAAACTTTTCAAAATAATTATTTTTTATAAGTTTGTCAACAACAAAAATTTGAATCAGTAGACAAAGAAAATTAATTTTTAACCAAGCAGTTGCATTTTTATCCACAAGAGATGGAGTTTCTGCTAAAACAAATGAATTTTAAAACCAAGAAGACGAATTGGAAAAAAATAGTTCAATTTACAACCAAAAAAGATATCAGTTAATTTTTCAATCAAAAAATACGAATTTTTAATAAAGCAGTTGAACTTTAAGCTAAAATGATCCATTTTCAACAAAAAATGTTAAATTAATATTTTCAATTAGAAACAGTAATTTAAAAAAAATCGATTTTCCAACCAGAGATGAACCTTCAACCAAACCATTTTTTTTTATAAAGAAGTTGAATTTTGAATTATAAAGTTCAGCTTTCAAAAAAATATATTAACTTTTAATAAAAATGCTGAATTTCCAACAAAAACTGTTTGAATCTTCAATAAAATGGTTCAACTTGTAACCAAAAAGATTAATTTTCAACAGAGCAAGTTGCACTCATATCCAAAAAATAAGTGGAGAAAGTTTTTTTTAAAACAGATGAATTTTAAAACTAGAAAGACGCATTCTTTTTTTGTGAACTAGTAAAAAGCAATAGTAAGAGAATATTCATTTTCAAAAACTGTTTGCAAAATAATTATTTTTATAAGTTTTTAAATTTTTCCATAAAAAAGCTTTTTATTTGATTAGACATAATTGATAATATCATTTCAATTCTTAAAATCATAGAACACTTATTTCAAGAACAGCTCTTAAAGATACATACATTTTTAAATGTTACGCTTTGAAAATTTTGTTGTTTCAGAAAAATTAAAGACCTTACATTTAAGAAACTAAAATTAGATTAAAATCGAATTTAAAATCCTATTCAACGTCTAATAATCAAGTTAATGTGCAAAATTCCTGAAAATAAAAACAAGAATCTAAAGATCAAACTTGCACAATCAACATACAATTTTTCTATTATAATTTAAAAAAAGATTTAAAAATTTCTAAAAAAAAGCATTCTTCTTTTTGGACAAAAATAAAAAAAAGGATAAAAAAAATCAAAAGGCAACTAAGAAAAGAAATTGTTTCTTTTCCTTTTCAGGAACTTTTTTCTCTTTGATCAAATTGCAGTAGGAACATCTTATTAAAGATCTTATAAAACAGAAAATTACCACGAATAAATTGCGAATAAAATTCACGTATGTAAATGTAGAACAACCGGCAATCTGAAAAACCTGGGCTTATATCCCAGCGGAGCTAGAGAGCGTTTTTTTACAATCTTAAAAAATTAATCAATATTATAATAATATTGATCAGGACCAAGTAGGCAAAGAAAATTAACATCTTAAACTATTAAAAAAATTTAAGGTTCATCACAAAATTGCAAAACTTTGAAAATGACATTTCTTTAAACTAAATTCTTTACCTTACCAAATATATAATTTAAATTCAAACTCAACAATATTATTGAAGTAAAAAAATAATATTTAATATTAATAGTTAAAACAGAAAACGTAAATAAAAATACTTACTGTATCACTTGGACTACAAAGATTCAAATGAGATCCTTAACTTAAAACTATTTCTAAGCTTGCAGAATCTATCAGAAGTTTTACTTCAAATTGAAGAATTTGTATATAGGAAAATAATAAAATAAAAAAAGATTATTAAAATAATATTGAGGAGACAAAAGAATACATAGAAATAAGCAAATTAAACTTAAGATTAAATAAAAGTAAGACAGGTGAAAACTCAGTAAAAGCATATGGGTAAGGTTTGCGAAATAAAATATATTTATAAAAACAAAATTAAACACATAAAATAATACAGGTCGTAATATTATACTTTCAACTCTCTTATTTCTCCGTAACGCAGGAACAGAAACCACATGTACCATCAAATAATTATTATTAATTATTAATCGCTGCCGAAGTGCGCTAACTTTACAGCGGTATGACGTCAGATCGCTTTTAATATCGTTATGGCACAAGTGAATAAAAATTATATTACACCATCTGAAATCGTACAATGGAATTGCGCATACGAATGAAAACCGATTTCCGGTTTGATTTTCGCAGTATTTCGCTCCTTTTTTTTAAGGCGTCGCAGACCTCTACGAACGCGCGAGTATATAAAGTACAACTACAATACGTTCTTTGGAATGCCCGCGAAATGAAGTTACATGTACAAACATAGTTTCGCACGACAGCATTCAGAGAAAAACATTATCGTTCATTATTTGCTTGAAAATGTATAATACAATTGTCTCAGTAATAGAATAATTACCTCCTTTTTTAAACCAATAACTGTATTACTTAACTTTCGAAAATTCCAGGGTCGTGATTTAAAAAAAAAAAAAAGAAAGAACAAATGAACAAATTTGCACTTATAAACAAAAAAGGAAACATTTGCACCAATAAATAAAAAACAAAGTACAGATCAACATTTGTTTACGACACTGAAAAATCAGCTTTGATTTGACGATATTTTTCTCTCAATGCAATACACATAAACAGAACGTCCCAGCTTAAACCACGTGACTAATTAATAATAGACAAAATGGTAGGATTTGATTCAAAGGCGGTATTGAAAAATTGTCTCCCGCAGCTCAAAATTAATCAAAGAAAGGTATTTCTATTCGCCGTAAAAATATTTGAAGTACAGTGATCTACTAGCTATTTACAGACCTATTTATTTATAAACTGTACAATTTCCGTGGAACTGGACCAACACATAAAAAAATTTGTTTATTAAAAATTTCATGACGATAAATTTTATATTTTTGAAAATTTAGTACCCAAATTCCGAACTTTTTCCTGGGCAGTTCAATACGTATTGGTATTGTGTTAATGAACAAATTTTTTCTGTGAAAGCCTTCCCTTTCAACAATTCGGAAAAATTTAAGTTAAACTTTTTCAATAATGATTTTATCGAAACAATTAATTTTTTATTAGCATATTTTTTGCCTTCAATTTTTCAGACCTCTTTTAATCTCAGCATAGTCATTGCGACAGATAGATTCGGCTCGCAAAACTCGTATAGGTTTTCTTGAGTTTGTTTCGTCATGGTCCCCATGTACGTGTTTTTCGTCACGATCGAACGATAGATAGCGGCGAATCGAATGCTTTATAATTACGTATCATTATACCGCGAGTATCGTATATCTCGCGATCCACTGATCGGAATGGTTCTTAATTATAGGGTCGATCTCCACATTTCTTTCGTACAGTCAATGACGATTTGATTTAGAATGACACTTATTCGAGAAACGGAAATAAATCGCACCCAACATAAAATAAAAAACGTCACAAAAATATTACCAAGATTATTTCTGCAACGCTTTTTTTTTATTTCGTGTTCAGCGCGATTCGTATTTTTTTCGAACTGGAAGAGTTTCACGAAGGTAAAGCAGGACATTCTTTACACACACTTATAACGGAATTCCCACTCATACAAATGTACGTGTCGTGCGATTTTTAAGTTAACATCATACAGGAGGAATAACGAGTAATTGAAAAATTATATATGGAATTCTAATCTCAAATGCCCATCTCGAAAATCGCGATTGCTTTCTACTTTATCACCCCTTGTATAATACTTTGCTATTATTCTTAATCGCGAGAAATGCCCAGTGTATCGTCATTACAAAATGTTCATATTCTAACAATGATATGAAATGGAAATGTATATTCACGGATCATTTCGTACATAACTGATTTTCTTACCCGTTAATTATAAACTGAGTATACAGTAATACTGTTTGATATGTCTCTAACATACGTCAATCTATTTCCTTCTTTTTTCATTATATTACAGATTTATAATGTTCTATTTACGCCTATTGCGTTTATTAGCGGGCGATATGGAAGGAACTGAATACTCTGATCGAAGAAAAAAGGAACGAAAAAAGATTTTCTGGATAATTTAATTATTCACGAAAATTAATGATGAAAACCTAAAGATTTTTTCGCCCGCACGAAACGTCTTTTTTAAATTTAGATTATTGCATTAGCTTTTCATTCTCGTTATTTTTAACCCTTTCCTTCCTCCTTTCCTTCTCTCATTGATATAATTCCTGAACTCTTGAGGTAGTCTGTTCTGGGATATTACGTATAGTATAATGGCAAGTGGCTATAAATCGTTATCGCATTTAATATCATAGAAACTAAAAAACTTGCGCACATATGTACAATATATATGGTAGACATCGTCCCAATGAAACTTTTGTAATTACCGCGGAAGTTACTGGAAATACATTACTCAGAAGTATTGAGACAGAGATAAAAAAAGGACACAAAAAGGAGATAAAAAAATACAAAAAAAAAGAGTCACTGAACAAATGTATCAGGCAACAAATCTGGTTCAAAAAATCCAGGAACAACGATGTTCAAATAACAACGGGCGAGGCACAATTCGACCTCAGTTTGCACTCTTTGCAATACGAAACAATTTTTGTGCCAACCAATCAATTGGTTAATTAATCAACGATAAACAGAAACAAATCTATTTCATTATAGCGAGGTCAACGTTCACTCATATTCTGGATGTCGCGTTTTTTGAAGGAAACTTTTTATAATTATTCACGTTATTATCATATTCATTATTTTGTATAAAAAATGTGAATGGACGAATGTTTCGTGTTATTTGGTAGAACTATTATTCGATGAATTTAACCGCTCAATTTCCTTCGAAAAAAGCAATATGCTTCTTTTAGCTTACTCTATTCCATATCATTAGAAAAACAATAATCGTCACTGTGAAAACGTGCCGACCTATCTGTTGGAATGTTAAAAAAAATTTACGTTTAACCATCACAAAAATAAAAAAAAAAAGATTAATAAATATTGCAATTTCTATAATTGATACACACATTGCAAATTAATGTACGAAAAAATACTATTTTTAATTATGATCCATCAAATAGTTTATAATCTACGAATTGTAGAAAAAAAGCGACAATAGACTATTTGATAGAACAGAAAAAATGATTCATGGTTTAAGTGCTCGTTTTCACATTGAGTGATATTACTTTCCATTTTCTTAATTTTTCTCATTTTCATTCATTGAGTGCTACAAAATATTAATATTATGATTAGCGTTCGAATCCGATGTAGAGCCGATAATAAACAAGTAATTACAGTTATAATAATATGGCTATACATTTAATATATTTTGTACAATCAATAAGCTTCAAAGGTTTGATGTCACGTCATTATCAATTAATTACCCATTATTTTATGATTTACAATCAGGATTCCGCCCAAGAATTGAGTATTTTTACCTCTACAATCGCAATCTGCAAAGTCGAGCAACATTTTACGAAAACTGTAATCGACTCTGATTATCGCGAGGAATAAAATCTTTCGGTGACAGGTTCCCAGCATCCTTGATTTTTTGTTATCTCCATTTAATAAGGTACAAAAATTTGAATAGAGACAAGCATAGAAATTTCTTTGAAAAATTGTTAAGACTTGTCAAGGATGCTAGAAAAAATTACCGGAAATTTTACTTACAGTTTATCCTTCGAAAGGTATTCCTGACAGTCGTCTAAATAAGTTGAGCAAAAACCTCCTGGCTTCTTTTTCCTGTGGGCGAAGGGACATTTCATTTTGGGAGGAAGAGCAGGAGTTTGAAAGTAGAACTAATAAATAGGAGGATTGCGGAACGAAGGCTATGATAACTCATCAAGTGACCACTTGATGAACGTCGACCTTGGCTGGACCCATTCGAACACTCAGGCAATTTTGGAAATCACGCCCTGAGATGAACATTGAGCTGAACGGTGGTGGACTGCTTCTTCTTATGCGTTTCGACGTGCTTCATCATGTGGTCCTTTCGTATGAAACCCTTTTGGCAAATATCACAGGCGTACGGCTTTTCACCAGTGTGGAGGCACATGTGCCGTCTGAGGTCTGTCTTGTGGTTGAATTGCTTGGGACAAATCTCACATTTGTAGGGCTTCTCGCCAGCATGTTTCTGCAAATGTTCAGCGTGCATGTTCTCGTGCGGAAACCTCTTTCCGCACTGGTTACACTTGAAGGGTTTGTCACCCGCATGGAAACTCTTGTTGTGTTGAGTCAAGTAACAAGACTTGTTGAAGTATTTGTTGCAATCGTGACATTTGTGACGACCATCCTCAGATATGTAGGGCAATTCAGGGTTGGTGCTCGTCACCTGCTGCTCCTTGGTTATCACGCCCTTGAGTTTGGCGTTCTTTCTCCTTTTTATGTTAGGATTCAACTCCTCCTTGGGCGGTTCTTCAGGCAGGTTATTATTATTGGTTTCCATCTGAAAACGTGACCTTGGAATTTCATAGAAAAGAGGTGACTCCTGCTGTGCATAATCCGGGTACTTCACATATATGTTACCATCTGGAGCGGTGCAATGGAGAACATCCATGTTCGCCACGGACTCGTACTTTGGAGGTGAATGCCTGTAGGTCTCATAGTTAGGCAAAGGTGCATTGAAGCTTCTGTCTGGAGGAGGGATATTCTCCTCTGGACTTAGCCCCCCCACGTTAACGGCCTGTGATGGATTTTGGCCAACTAAATTGTATCCCGGGTTCATGCCGAAATTGGTAAAACTCGGCAGAGGCCTTTGAGTGTTGTTAAAGGTTCCGAAACCGGGCAGCATCTCCTGGGTGAATTGCATAGAAGGTTGTAGATCATTACCAGTAGTAGTTAGGCTGGTGATATCCATTAGACCCTGGATGCTGGTAGTAGTTGTAACGTGGGGGGGCAAACCGTTTGGGTACGGCTGATGAGGCATCGTAGTACCCCCCATTGGCGGCGGCGGGGTAGGCATCGGTGGTACGCCTCCCATCATGGGTGATGGGGAACTCATGTGCTGGTGCTGGCCCATTGGGGAAGGCGAATTCAGGTGCGTTGGTGGATGCTGAATGGAGGTAATGGGTGAATTCATGTGATGGTGGACCCCCATTTGAGGTGAATTCATTTGGTGGTTGTGCTGAGCCAATTGGGGTGATGGGGCACCCATTTGGTGCTGGTGGTGCCCCATTGGTGAGTGCGGCGGGCAATTGAGCGGCACGAGGTTGGACATGCGGGCTGCTGAAACCACCTGCTGCTGGGATAAGGTTCCTTGGATCCCCGAAGACTCGCTGCTGTTGCTGTTGCTGCTGTTGGAACGGCTGGTTGTGGTGATTGGCGTGTGCAGCAGGCCCCTCGTTGCCTCGTTCGAGGGACCTGCCATCAAGTTTGGGGGACTCCCTGAAGAAGATAACTCTGGAGATCTTGGGCCCCCTCTATTGCTGACGGCATCCCTGCCTGGATGATGGTGCACGCTGATAGGCATGTTGGCAGGATCGGGCTGATTGCTCACCTTGACGGCATTTTTGTGCAACGTCGTGTTGTAATGCCTCTTCAGGTGACCTGAGCTGGTAAACCACTTGTTGCATGCCGTACAGTTATAGGTCTTGGGTCGGCGAGCCTCGTTACTTTTCCACGACTGATTAGCCAGTGGCTTCGTAGATTGCTGGAGTAAGGCAGGAGCTAGCTGGTGGGTCGCAAGCGACTGTGTGCTCGTAATAATAGGCGAACCACCATGCCTGGATGGTTCAAGAGGCATTTGCTGCGCACGTATAAACTGACTCTGATCCGGCATTGGGGAAGGAGAATCCATGGGACCCATGGGAGAAATTCCAGGATGATACTCGTGGTGAAGTTGTGGTGAAGGCCAACTACTCAACATTGAACTCACCGAATGTGGAGCAGTCCTCTGCTGATGTTGCATAGCATGATGCTGCATCTGCATCTGAATTTCCTGTTGCTGATGCTGGGCCCTGATCAGATCTTCCTCGTACCTGTGAGTCTGCACCTTGTGAGAATCAAGGTCAAGAATCTCTGCTGCCTGATCTTCGGATTCCTGCTTTAATTCAGTCTTGATGATAGTTCCACCACTGAAATCGAATCCTGCCTGTTGTTGGTTCGTATGTGGTGGCGAGGTGTGAATTTGAGGTTGTTGATGCCTCTGTATCTGATGTTGTGGACTAGTACCTATTTGCTGATATTGAGGCTGACCGGGATAGGTATTTGGAGATGTATGATGACTGGACCTTACGTGCTCTGCGAGTTGATGAGGATCCTCGTAAACTGCGCCACATTTATCACATTGTAGCGGACTACGCGGACTTGAAGAACTTACAGAGTTTGCTCGATCCCCTTGTGGAAAACGTTGATGCTGATAAGGATGGTACCTTGAATAGTTTCCACCTCCATTTTGACTCTCCTCCCTAGTCGGAGAGTAGTTGTGGGGCAGAACATAATTATGTTGTTCGTTCTGCATATAATAATTGTTCTCATTGAACATTGGGGTCGGGAAATCCTGGAATCCCTGTGACGTTGGAGTGTGTTGTTGCCGAGACGAAGATGCTGTACCTTCTGAGGGAGGTCTCGAGGAAGGTTCACTCGAATCAGCCGGCGCTGTCACACTTTCCCGCTTCACCACCATATGATTGCTGCTGTTGTGGTTACCAGCTTTACTGTTATTATTATTGCTCTCCTCCTGCTGTGCTTGACTGGCCCATTGACTGAGCAGGTTCTCGTTGTGGTACCGAAGGTGCACCTCGAGGCTCTTCTCACTTTCAAAAGAAACACAGTGATCCTTGCAATGATGCTCCGAATTCGAGCTACCACCAACAAATTGTTGTTGATGATGCTGCTCGACGCTCGTCATCTCACTCATATTGTCTCCTCTGGACCTCTCACTGATATATTCAGTGATTTTTTTTTTCACAAAGTCCGCACTCGCGTCGCGCGCGAACCAAATAATTTCACATTTATCACGGTTGATGCACGTAACCAAAATCTGGCAAATTAGATTTACGAAAAAATTTTAAAAACCGAAACTAAAAAAAAGAAACAGTAATTACGTGTTCTACATTTATCATATGACAACACGTGGCTCACCAGCTAAAGTCCTAGAAATTCGCAAAAGAGCGACATTAAATCTCCCCGCGACCGGCGTCATCATTTTTGCCGAATTACGCGCACGCGGAATCAAAACACGAAGGCAATGTAAACAAAAGGTCCGTTCACTTCACATTTGACGATTGGCTTTAGTTAGGTTGAAAATAAAAATTTCGGGGAAAGACGAGAAAACGAAAAGCACAACCAGTCCTGATCGTAGGGCTTACATTTTCAGCGTTTAATCATGTTTCTTGGCCTTGAAATTTCGTATGATCACGTTGCAGAGTGGCGCTCTCCTCTCGGTCTCTCCCCCCTTTTTCCAACAAACGTCACTAATTTTTTACACTGATCACTTCGGCACTGACTGACCGCATCTCCTCCACAAAATAGTTATTGAGACCATCGCCGGCGTTTGCGTCCTCTCATTTACGTGGCTGTTGGTAGCACTTTTTGAGACCGATTAAAAAAAAAGGTATCACAATTTTCACTGGTTTTTTTTCGCGTTTACGGTATGTAAATAAGGGTAAGCACCCTTATGCGTGCTTCGGTCTAGTCTGATCCGATTCAGTCTGACAGACCACGTTCACTGACTCCGTAACCACGTCACACGAACGACGGCACTGTTCTGTCCGTTGGAATTCCGAGTTTCGAGTCAGGCCCGCGCCAAGGCACTTTTGCCACTCCCCCTGCCCGCCTCTCTCTCCACTTTGCTTCCCACTGCTTCCCACTCTTCTTCCCCTTAGCACGAAGTGAGAGTCTTTGGTGCTTCCAATCCCCACTACTGGGGCGCGATTCCCTCACTGCTAGGTGCTCAGCTTCCCAACCGGCTCGAGACAGCCAACCAAATTTGAGAGTTTGAGACGTTCGGCTCTCCTTTGCTGAATGTAGCTGTCTCTCTCCCATCCTTGGCCCGCCGTGGTTACACTACCGACCGCCACAACGCGCGTCCCCTGACACCAGTCTCGAAGGAGGGACGAGAGGAGAATCCTGCAGGACGCTGGTCGAGAGGAGGGAGTGAGAGGAGGGAGTAAGAATGTGAGTGAGCGAGAGAGTCTTTCCACCCCCACCGACACCCTCCCTTTTTTCCCCGAAAGCCGGAGGAAGAGAAAGATGAAAGGCTAGAGAAATGTGCGCATGCCACCAGAATCCTTGAATACAGTACACGATGCTTCAAGTCGTGTGGATTGCGAGCGAGAAAAATGTTTGCTAACCTGAACAAGAGTAAAAAAATTGGATGAAAAGGGGGGAAATGAGATAGAATTGAGATTGGGTTCGAGATCTTTATGACGGGAGAGAAAAGTTCCATTTTTTAGGTGAAAGGTTTGAAATCGTATGGAATTCAAAAATTAGGGGTAAAATAGGGGTAGCGAGATTGATTGGCAGAATTAATCAATTTTAAAAACAGGTAACAACAAAAAAGAGAATATTTACTTAAAATATTATATCATACATTTAAATTTGTACTTAAATTCAGAAATGAACTTAAATTAAGCAAACATTTATTTGAATTCATGTAAGAAGCCGTTCAAAAAATACGTAGCGCTTTTTCTGACAACCCCCCCCCCCCCCCCCCTAAAGGCGTTACGTATTTTTGTAACTGTGCCTAATGTTTGTCTGAGTTTAAGAAAGCGTGTGATTAAATTCAGGAACTCAGATATTGACCTGCTTAAAATTCAGACAAATTTTTGCTGAAATAAGGTCATCTCCGATTCTCTGTATTTCAATATTTGTGAATTTAAGTTCTAAGTTTCTAACATTCTTAAGTATTCTTTTTTACTTTTATTAATCTTTCATGAAACTCCTGAATCCTTTTTTCTGATGCTTTGTGATGGTGCCACAAAATCGGCTAATATGTAACAAATTAAATTTGCTACATACAAACATTGAACTTTTTTAAAATTGAAAACGATCATTTCTATATTGAGGAATACCATCATGAATCTCACATTGTGATTTTTGATGGGGCCTGATAGAACAATTTTTTTCATTCAAAGAATTATATATTTTTTAATAACTTCCCTAATTTTCATTGGCAACTTCTAAAAAAAAAGAGGTAATCGAAGAAAGATTTTGCGATAAAAATACTCTTTAATAAGTCTATTTATGTAACAGTTGAAATTGAAAAAGTCAGTTTTACAAAAATGTAATTTTTCAAACATTATTTGCAAATAAAAAAACATAAAAATTTATTTTGTAAAAAAGTGAGTACTTTTTTTATATTGCAGTTAAATTACCGATAAAAAAAACAATTTCTTTGTCTGGAAGCAACTGATATACGTAAATGTATCGTATATTTTACGTTTTCTTAACGATTGATTATACATGCTTTTAGTTCTTTTTCAAGAGTTGGGCGTTTTTACTGAATATAATGAATTTACTAAAATAAATATTTTTGCTACAGTTACATTCGTATAATTATATTCCGGTTATAATTTTGTAAACCTAAATAAATGATGAATTCACAACAACTTTTAAAATAGAATATACTATACAGAGTATTGATTTTTTGGTTAAAAATCATTTTTCATAAACTTTCTTAAATCTTTTTTTAGTTATTAGCAATGTTTAAGAAGAAAAACGGTAATTTTTATGCTTATCAACAATTTTCAAGAAATGTGCAGTACAAGTGTTCCTTTTCCACGTGAATTTCTTTCTACTGAAGTTTGCTTATATTATAAAAAAATGTATTTTACATTTACTTTGACGATATAATATATGTACAGTCGATCTCGAAATTCAGGCAATCCTTATAATCATTTCGAAAATAGACGAAAAATTACCTAAATCTAATTGCTGCGAATTTTTAAGGATAAATCTAAGCGTTCGCTAGCATAATATTTCTAGGTTTAAAATTGTTTATTTGATAATTTCAAAATAGATATTTGCGTTTTTACTTCCATTTTAGGTAAAAGTTGCTATTTTTATTCAGTCCTAATGATCAAGGGCTGATATAATTCCTTGAAAGATTTTTTACAGTTCTGGTTGGTTGGGTATTATTAAAATCAAAATGAAGTATGAAAAAATTTATAGATAAAAATAATAACTTCATTATTCTAAATAGAAACATTCGGTTTAATGAAACCCAACCAAACAAGATAATAAGGATTCTTTCAAAGAATAAAATTAATCCCTGATTATTTGGATTAGATAAAATTTTCAAGTACATATAACTTTTGATACGCACAAATTTTCAACGTAACAATTTTTATCCAAATCTATTTACATAATCTCTATTTTAGTGGATTTTTAAAACTATTTTTAAAATTTCTCAATTTTGAAGTGGACTGTATGTAGTCCAAATTCTGAAATATAATAAGATATTCGAAAAATGACCTTGAATCAAGAGATGCTTGACCTTGACCTTGACCAAAATACACTTCATTTGCTTTAAGCTAATTTAGCCTTTGAACAGAAAAAACTGTTTGTATTGAATATGAGGTGAAGCTCACCAATTAGCTACTCTCGATCCACTAACTTTTTCTAAGTGATTCTAAATTCTACGAAAAATACAGTTTCGCTGTTCTTCAGGAAGATACAATAAAACAGAGATGTCGTTACTGAGGTGAGGTGGCTTTCTGCGAAAAATCAAGCCGCGTACGTTATACACTAGGAGCAAATCCTCCCACGGCCCCTGCGGACCCTATACCCACCCCTAACCCCTAAGCGGTTGGAGCGGATAAAAAATGTGGGTAACCTTGCATTTTTTCTGGTACCTTTTTTTTACGCGCGACGAAGCGAGTCCCCACTTGCACTTTGCATACGGAATGCGCCAACCCCACACCATGAATATGTTTATCATATTGCACTATAGCCACCTGATGAAAAAACGCGCCACGTGTGTGGGCGGCTCTCAGGCACGTGGTTACATTCAAAACGTGTAAAAAGAAATTTGCACAGGTCCCTGCACTTTCCCAAGTCGCTGAACTTTAAATTGAATCCGGCCTGATGCTTCGTACCTTTATTTCTGAGAAATAAAGCCTGATTCGAATTGAATGCTCTTTTCTTCTTTTTAAAACTTAATATGTGATATGTACTTATTCAAATTTTTAACTTAAATAATATTCCTATGTTTGCTGACGCAAATTCCCAAACATTGATGATTTTGATTTAAAATGAAATTTCTAACGTAATAATGCATCTTTTTTAGATCTTTTTTAATTCAGGGCGAAGTTTTTTGTTTATTTAATTTTTATGTAGAAACTTTTTTTCTTATACTTGCCCTTGCCAAGATTGAAGGAACAATGGAATAAAAAGGAAAATAATGGTTAACTTGTAAATTTAATTATCATTAAGAAATTTTTTAAACCAATAATCGATCATAGGGATTATTCGTTACAAAATGCTCGTTTTATGCGTTTTTAAGAGAAAAGAAATCTATTATTCTTTTAATCTGGACTGCAGAAATTTTATTATACATTTTTAGACGTTCATTTTATACACAAATTATATAAACGAATGTACATTGCAGCAATTTGTAAGTAGAAAGAAAGAATTTTTTCTTTTATTATTTTTTAAATTATATTTCCAATCATATGTCTCAGTAAAATTTGGTTATTTATCACTATTTGTTTATTTTTTAAATAAATTATTGCACAAATGCACATTTTAGGCGTTTTCAGGCAAAACAACTTGCTATTTCTTCTAGTGTTTTTAAAATTAAATTTGCCAATTATGGTTGCAAAAATAATGTTGCCATTTGTCATTATTTGTATATTCAATAAAGAAATTATATGAACAAATGTAAATTTAAACATTTATGGGCGGAAAAAAACTGAAAGAAAAAAACAACAAAAATGCTCTATTCTTGAATTTTTATAAGCCCCTTGTTTTTCATTCGTTCTTGTTAAAGTAATTTTCAACAAACGTAAAATAAATGATTTTCAAAAAATTTTGAATTTTTGAATATAATTCTCTTGTGAATCTTGCGAATGCCACATTATCCCCTAATTTTGTCAAACAACATTATTTTAACATTAATAGAAGAAAGAAGATTTTTTCTTGCCTTAAAAACCTAGAATGTGCATTTGTTTACCTAATTTAAAAAAATTGTTTATAAAGTACACAAATAGTGACGATTAACAAATTTTCATCTAGACACATTATTGTCAATACAAGTAAAACAATAATAAAAGAGAAACCTAGTTCTGTCTATAAATGTGTGCAATGTACATTCCTTCATATAATTTATTTATAATAAAGATATAAGTGCTACATGGACATTTTTTTCATTAAAACATCATTGGGAATATAATTTCAACAAGATCAGTAGAAAACGATTTCTTGCAGGTTAAAAGTACCTAAAATGTGAATTTGTTTATATCCTTTGTTTATACAATAAACAAACATTTATGAATGACAAACATTTTCTGGAAACATCAATGGTAATATAGTTACAATAAGACTAAAAGATACAACAATTTCTTTTGGACTGAAAACGCCTAAAACGTGTATTTGTTTATATCACTTGTTTATAAAATATACAAAAATTCATAAATTGTAATTTTTTCAGGAAACATTATTGGTTATATAATCATGGTAAAACTAGAAAATGCAAGGTCTTCATCATCCCTATAAATATATGCTAGTATATTTGTATAATTTGTTTATAGAATTATTTAATAACATCCGATTTTAAATATTACTGGCCAGGTATCATCCTGAATTTGAAAGAAAACCATTCTAGAACAAAAATATATTTTAAAGACGAATAAACCCTAATCATGAATACTTATTAATACAATTAGGTCATAATAATTAATTTTACAATTTAAAATTGGTTTCTCTTACTTGTACCGCTATGCATTGAATCTAAGTGAAATATAAGTCAAAAATAGTACAAGAAACATTTTTTCTAGGAGATGAAAAAAAAAATAATAAAAAATCGAAACTTTCCAGGAAAGTTTTCTAATAGCTTAGGAATTGTTTAAAAATGCATTGAATTGGTTATTAACAATTAAGTGAGGGTAAATGTATTAATGGGTATTGATAGTGATTCGTCAATTTATTTAAACTAAATTTAAACAATTTGTAGATAGAACGCATTTTTTAATTGAATTCGTGAAAGATAAGAAATAATTTCTTATTCATTAGGCAAATTTTATAAACAATTATCCACAGCTGGTATTTATGATGAATTAATCAAGTTTATTCTACTGAAGAGGCAAAAAATTATAAGCAAATGTCACTTACTCTGTATGACAATGAACGATTTTAATTGTTAACAGTAAGAGATTAACGAAATTTTTATCATCCTCAATAATTTGCAATAAATATGTGTTTCTTTAAAATATTATAGCAACCCTTCATCTATTAATGGCTCTGTGATATCAAAGGATAAAATTTTTTGTGTTAAAAAAAAATTATTTAAAAAATGCATTTTTCATCGATTTCTAAAGGTATAAACCTTAGTTTTCTCGATGTTTCAATCCGACTGTTTTGTAAAAAACTCGTATTCTATAGTTGAAAATTCAAACGGTTTGGTACAAAATTAAACTGTTTGCTTGAGAATGAAATCTTTCTTTTGAAAATTTATATTTGTGGGTTCAACATTCGACTTTTTTGTAAACAAGTCGCCTTTTTGGCTTGAAATATCAACAATTTTGTTGAAATTTCTGTTTACTTTTAATTAAACAATATTTCTTGGTTGAAAATTCTACTTACTTCTTTGAAATTCATATATATATATATATATATTTTTTTTTTTGTTAAAAAATTATGTGTTTTAGTTGAAAATTAATTTATTTGGTTAGAATTTTTTTTAACTTGTAACTATTTGGTTGAAAATTCCTGTATTTTGTTAAAAATTTACATTTTTGGTAGACAATTGCACTCAATTGTCACGAGTTACATGTTTTTTTTTGTTTTTTTTTTAATTGATTTTTTAACTAAATTCTAAAAATATTTTTAATCAGCAAATTTTTCTTAAACTTTTGAAAATTCATTAAAATTTTTTTTAAATTGCCCAATAATCTTTCAAACTTGCAAGGAATTTTAAGAACATTTGTTTATTCTCTTAAAACCTTTAAACATTATTTTAAAGCTTCTAAAGTTTATTTTTTAAATCTTTAAAAATCTAAATTTCTTAAAATGTTTTAGAGTTTAACCTTCTTTTTTCATTTCTTGAATTCTACAAAATATTTATTGAATTTACTCGTTTTTTTTTATTCTTACCAAATTAAAACATTTTGCTTTAAAATCTTCTACTCTATTTTTCGAAATTTAAGAAATCCTTTGATATGTTTAAAACAAAACCCTTTTTTAATTATCTCTTGAATTTCATTTTTCAAAATAAAAATCATTTAATATTTTGCACCCGAATATCAAGAATTTGTTTTCTTACCAGACCTTTAAAACCTTCTTTCTAAGCTTTAAAAACTAAAGTGCAAAACTCCTTAAATAGAACAAAAAATCCAACAACCAAATTTGGACAACCAACATGAAATGTTCTTATAGAAATTGGAAGCAAAAAATAAAAAATTTCCTTGAAAAAAAAAATTCGTATTAAAAAAATAACAATAATTTTATAGAGAAAAAATAAACCATTTTTAGAAATAAACAAATATTTTAAGTTTGCCTAGTTACCTCAATTTTTTTCACATTCATAAAACATTACAAAATTCTTAAAAATCTTTATAAGTTTAAATTATTTTTTAATCGTTTTAAAACTTCTGAATATCTCTTGAACTTACTCATATGTTTTCTAAAATTATATAATATGGCAAAATTGCAAAATTGAGCTGTAAAATATTTTACACACTTTTTAAAAAATGTAGGAAATAATTAAAAATGTTTTGAAATCTTTTTTAATTTTATCTAAGATTTCATTACAAAACTTTAATTTAAAACTTTCTTATACATCTTAAGAACATTCTTTTATTATTTTGATATACTGAAAAATTCATCTTGCCACAGAAGTTTTTATATTCTTAAAAATTAAAAAATTGTCTTCCATTGCCTTCCATATTTTTTTCCAGTCATTTTTAAATGTTTGAAGATTATAACTATTATTTAAAAATAAAACCTTAAACTTTTAAACTTTTCCAAGAAATCAACTAATTTTTTTTTCTAATTCTTCGAAATATATCTTTGCCCATGATTTAATTTTTCTTATCTCCTTAAAAATGTAAGAAAATTTACAAATTATAGTGCAATAACGATATGTTAAGAAGAGAGTTATTTCCCATTATTAAGCAATCATATAAACGTTCTCTTCCACCAATAATCTTTACAAACAGAAATAAATTTTATGCTGAAGTAAAATTATTTATCCACAAATTTTGATATATAAATTTGAACGCGCAGAAAATTCATGAAGTAAAAATATTATTTAATAAGGTAAACATCCCCCCCCCCCCAAATAACAGACCGTAAAGAAAAACGACTCCCTCCTTTTTAATGTCACGTAACATGTGAGCGCTCCCTAACAAGGTTTTCTGTCGAAGCGTGCACGAAAAAAATCAATTTCTTGACGTACCAAGCAAAATAAAAAATTAAATGATTGAAAAACAGAAAAGAAGGAAGAAAAAAAAGTTTGAGGTCAAGTGTCTTGCTGAGGCTAAAAAATCAATACTATCTTCTCTTGCGAAACAGCAGTGGACAATAATTTCCATACTAATGTTATCGCGAGCCCCACAAAGTCACCGAGTGGTCTACGGACTACGTGTCAGATTTAGAGAACGCTAACTTATCAAAGGGGTTTTAAGCATCCCCTTAAACTCGAAAACTTTTGCGTCTGCGTGATGCAAAAATGTGAAGGCGATTTCGATTCCTCTCGAGATAAAAGGATAAAACGAAAAGCTCCCGATTCTTCTTCCAAAGGTCCTATCTCTCCGATCATCTGATTTCGAATAAATTTTGGCGACACGTTGGGAAACGGCTTCCTCCACTTCCCCCGTTAATGCTAATCAAAATGTTCTCTAGTCTCTTTCTATTTGGCGGCATGGACATTGGACAGGGTGGGCCAGAACGGAAATCCGACGAAAGTCAAGCCGGGCGGAGTGGAGGGTGGTTGGAACCTTGCCTCGTGTCAGATTGAATCAGCCTAAGCAACCGCCTCACCCTCTTACCACCTTCTCTAGATTTTCCCTAGCAACCCCTCTAGCATTTTCGTGGTGGACGTCGAGCTGACCGTGGCACTATCAGCGAGATATTCGCTGGCGTGGCGTTTGCGCCCCATTTTATTAAGGAAATCCAACTCCCCTTCCACTTTGGGTTCCGGACAGAGAAAAGCGTCGCTCTTGACTTGGCGACGTGCTCGGGATTCGCTTGTTTCGCCTCTCTCTGTGGTAAATCTTTTTTTTTTTTTAACAATGGGTTAGTATAATTGGGGTGGTCCAATTGTTTTTTCTACGAGTTTCCATACATGATCAATATTCTTACCAAATTTGACCGAATCCACAACAAAACAAATGCGCTTTTTTCTTTATAAGAAAATCTGCCTGCTGAGTGGACTCATTCTCATTGCACGCCTTGAGCGCGTCTCGCCTTGCTTGCAAGTTTGAGCGCAGGTCTTTTAAAACTGAAGGTCGAAGCACCGAGAACTGTAATTTGGTTATTGTGAATTCTCTTCTGCTAAAGCTCCTTTGGCTTTAACAAACGCATTTATTGTCAATATTATTTTGTCATGATTCAAACTAAAAACAAGCATCCTAGCGTAAGTTATAATTTAGGAGAAAAATGTTATCAAATAAAGTGTTATTGTAGCTTTTGTCCTTTCTTCAAAAAGTTAATTTTATTATTTTGCAATATGTTTTGTAACCAGAGTTTATAACAAACATGTAAATATTTTTTGGTTAAACAACTTTTGTCTTTTCATTTTTTTTTTTCGCCTCTTGTGTCGTTTTTCCAAACTACATTTTCTTTATTTGTAATCCTATTTTTTACGATTAAAATTAAATCTAATCATTCTACCTAAAAATTATTAATAACAAATTTGTAGATCTTTTTTGGGTGAATATTTTTTCTCTTTTCATGTTGTTGTGTACCTTGTGTCGTTTAAATAAAATGAATTGTTTTATTGTGAATGTTACTTTTTACGATAAAAACAAAAAGTATATGCGTTCTATCAATAATTATTTATGATAAATGTGGATGGGTTTTCACTCTTTTCTGGAAGAGCAAATTTGTCTATTCATTTTTTCGTATAACTTGTGTCGATTGTCCAATTATGGAATTTTTCAATTTTTAATGTTGTATTTTACGAATTTATAACAAATTTGTAGATCTTTTAGGGTGCACAATTTAAATTTTGCATAAAACCAATATCTTCTCATTAGCATAAGAATGTAAAAAAAATAATATTTACATTTAAAAAAATGTCTGGATAAATTAATCAGAATTCTGGTTAAATATGCTCTTACTATTTTTTCTGGTTAGAGTAACCAGAATTATGGGTAAATTAACCATACAATCTTGTTAATTCAACGAGATTTCTGGTTACTCTAACCAAGAAAAAAAAAATACTAAGGGCATATATAATCAGAATTCTGATTGATTTAACTAGACATTTTTTTGAGTGTAGAGGTCTTCCAAGCCTCTTGAAGTTGAAAAAGTATTGCGCATAAGAAAAAAATAGGGTTTTGTAAATTTTATTCAGAACCAATATTTCTCTTCATCATTAGCCACAGAATAAATAAGTAAATAAATCCATAAATTCTGATCTTTCTGACGTAAACTGGCCATAATAAAAAAAAATTATAACCTGCTCTGTTGCACTAAAATTTTAATGACAGAGTAGTTTAGAAATGTTTTCTGACACAGTTTTTGTGTGCAGAAAAGCATTTTGGAATTGGAATAATATTAAAAATTCTTCGAATCTCGTAAATTAAGCCTTCGGAATGGTTTGTTTGATCAGAAAACTGGTATGATTTTAATTGAATATTTGTAATTTTTTTACAAAAACTTTTAATTTTTATTACAATGAGAAAAGCGTGTATCTTCTGGCGACAAAATATTTTAGATGGAGAGTGAAGGCAACTTAAAAGCTAAAAAATATTATGATGGCCCCCATCCGAGTAAAACAGATCCAACCACTGCTTAACTTCGGTGATCGAACGAGAATACTTAAACACAGGTTTTTGACATATTTTCTTTTTAAATTTAAATTGATGCCTAATTCCCTAAAAAATAGATTGGAATTAACCGAGATGATTTGTATTATTTTTATTTTAGGATAGGCTGGGATTCCCAAAGGTTTCATGGGATTGCACCAAAATAGCATGGGTTTACAAGAGATTTTAAGGGAATTCATAGGATTTTAAAGGGTTCTTACAGGCTATTATAAGGAATTTTTTGAGATTTAATGGTATTATAAAGCTTTGCAAAGGATTCCATTGTATTTTAACAGTTCTGTATCAAGATTGCAGTTAAGTACAAGAGATTTTAATGTATTGCACGGAATTTTAAGGAACCTTTAAGTTCTTACGGGTTCAGGTCCGGACCGGACCCTTGCTGGACCATTTAGCTTCCTACACACTCTAAAATTAAGGGTTCCGATTTTTGCCTATGGCATTACAAGGGTTTTTGTGGCATTTCATGTGGTACATAATGTGATTTCAAAGAATTGCATTTGATTTTAAAGGATTGTATAAAATTTAAAGGATTGCACGGGATTTTCAAAGATTGCATGAGATTTTAAAGGTAGACTCTATGATTGCAAAACATTGCATGGGCTTTTAAAAGATAGAATGGGATTAAAATGATTGTGTGGCGAATTTGAGGAATAGCATGGTGATTGCATAAGATATGATGGGATTTCAAAGGATGACAAAGGATTTAAAGGATTGCATAGGATTTTCAAAGATTACATATGGAATTTGAAGGATTGCGTGGGATTTTAAAGGATTGCATAATATTTTGAAGGATAGCCTGAGACTGCAAAAGATTGTCTGGGATTTTGGATTGTATGAGATTATAAGGGATTTTGAGGGATTGCATTAGATTAAAAGCGTTAAGTATTTTTTGAGCTACATAGGATTTTAAGAGAATTTATGGGATTACAAGGGATCATAAAGGATTACATAAGATTACAAAATATTGCATGAGATTGCAAGCAGAATATGCGATATGCACGAAATTTGACCGAGGTCGCTCAAGATTGTGAAGAGATTGCATGGGATTATAAGGGATTAAGGAATTGGGATTATGAAGAATTGCATGAAGTTTCTAGCAGTAAGTTGGATTGCACGAAAACTGATAGCGATCTTTCGAGCTTTGAAAGAGGATTAGATATTCCATGGAATTACAAGGGATTGTAAAGAATTGCATGGAGTTACAAAGGATTGCATGAGAATGTAAGCAGTGTATGGGATTACCCCGAAAATTGCTGAAACTTGATTTCTATAAAATGTCTACCAAATTCTATTAAATAAATAGTGTGATTTATGGAGCAAATTTCTTTATAATGATTGTCATTTCTTAACGTGTCTACTGCTCAAAATTTTTTAAAAGAATTATTAATACCTGCTAATAATATACCATAGTAGAAAGGAGAAGCAATAACAGAGAAGAAGATTTTATTGAGAAATCGTAAAAAATTATTGCCCCGAAGCTACGAAGAACCATATGTGGAGTCGGTCAGAAGCTTCGAAAAAGGGGCATTGTGTGAAATTAGAGCCCTTCTTATGGTAATTGGACCACCGTATAATTGCCAGGTTACCACCGGTGCAAACTATAGTTTTCAGTTTCCGCGTTACGCGTTTCGAGGCCATCGACTTCTGACCCTTATACAAGTTCAAAAACTTAAAAACTTTAAACCTTCTGTTTTTAAAAATTTAATTTTTAGTTCATTCAAATTATATTATAAATTTCCAATTATAATACATTAATGAATTCTATTTTTGGTACTTTTTAGGTTTCCTTTATAAATTAAGATCTTGGATTCACTAACTCGTTCGGCGCTCAAAACCGTTAAAAGGAATGCCCCCCCCCCCCCCGGGTCACAATAAATTGAAATTTTCAAATTCGCAAACCTAATTTTGTCAATAGATAGAAAAACAATATTAAACCTTTTTTTATTTACATATTTTTGTCCGAAGATTGGTTTTAATAAGAAAAATTAAAAAGTAAAAAACTCCTGAAAATCATTAATCAATCAATTATTAAAATATAAATCTTCATAACTCGGCCAAGGATTTTTAAAGCTGATTGAAATTGGGTACATACATAAAGTATACTATGGGGATGCCTACAGAGCAATAGAAAATTCGGGAATTACCTCTCGTTTAATAATATTCCATTGCAAATCAAGGCCGTTCGGTAAACACGTTTTACTAATCTTGCTGACAAGAATTATCGAAAGAACTTCAGATTTCAAACAACTTTCTCTCTGGAAGTTGTTTCATATGAGAAGTTCCCTCGATACTTTTTGTCAGCAAAATTAGAAAAACTTGTTTACTGAGCGGCTTTAATTTGCAGTTGAATATAATTAGACGAAAGGTAATCGCCTACTTTTTTAATAAGCTGTAGGCATCCCCATACTATACTTTATGTGTGTACCAAATTTTAATCAGTTCCAAAAATATTTGGCAGAGTTATGATGATTTATATTTTTATCACTTACTGATTTTCAGGATATTCTTTTTTGGGCATTTTTTATTATTAGAGTAATCATCGGACAAAAAAACTTTTTAAAAACCCGTTAATCTATACAAGCCTATTTGAAAATAGATCAAATTGCTAATTAAAAAATTTCCATTCATTGATCATGCTTTTAGCATTTTCGAGTGTCGCAAAGTGGCGCTAAAAAACTTTCCGATGACAAATTAATTTTTAGTCTTAACTAATAATTCGATTTAAACGTTTTTTGTTGTTGAATAAACGAATTTTAAATTTTAAAAAGATTTGTGTATTTGGATTTTTGATGAAAAATGGATTTTTTTTTATTTAACAACAAAATTTCTTTCTTTCAAATTTTCAAATTCCCATTTTTTCAGATTTTTGAAACAAGGTCTCAGATTTATGCTGATACTGTCTAGAAATAATTTCCAATAAAACTTTTTTTATTAAAAGTGTCAACTTCTGAAAAAAGACACTACTATCGGTGAGAAAACTATAGGCATCTGCCTTTGAAGCTTAACAACTCAGTCAAAAAAAATGCTAGCGCAACAAAAAAAAACGATAATTTAAAAGCTGAAAGTGTTCTACGTTAATGAGCTTGAAGACGTTTATGTAAAAAATTTTTGTGCTTAGCAGACTGAAAAATGTAAAAGAAAGTTAGGATTTTAGGTACAGTTAAGAACAGTCAAGTTCAGAGCATTATTTCTTATACAAGGGGCGATGGAAAAATGTTGAAAAAATTCATGAGTATGAGGAAAACTGTTGTGAACCAGTTGCAGTCGGGAAATTAAAAAAATAATAAAAATTGTTGCTTAAAAGTACAAAAATGTGCAACTATATTATCTTCAGTTCTAATACAAATATTAAAGCGATTCAAACTGCAAACTGTAATGGATAAGCTCTGTATTTATTTCCAATCATACGTAAGGATGTGTTAGTCTTGTTTTTTGTGAAAATCGCGATATTTTGAAACATTTTTGTTGTTGTTGGAAAACAAGTGACAGAAAGCAAGGGGGGGGGGGG
>NC_046659.1:73023469-73025278 GCF_010883055.1 Belonocnema kinseyi
CCCCCCCCTGCTTTCTGTCACTTGTTTTCCAACAAAAAAAATATCTCAAAATATCGCGATTTTCACAAAAAATAAGACTAACACATCCTTCCGGGTGATTGAAAATAAATACAGACCCTATCCATTACAGTTTGCAGTTTGAATTGCTTTAATATCTGTATTAGAACTGAAGATAATATAGTTGCACATTTTTGTACTTTTAAGCAACAATTTTTTTATTTTTTTAATTTTCCAACTGCAACTGGTGCACAACAGTTTTTCTCATACACTAGCGCTATGCGCTAGCATTTTTTTTTGACTGAGTTGTTAAGCTTCAAAGGCAGATGCCTATAGTTTTCTCGCCGATAGTAGCATATTCAGGTATATTCAGCGATAAACACTAACTTAACATGCAGGAAATTGTTCAAAATTGTAAATCTTGTTAAAAATCTTAGGGACCTTCCATAAACCACGTATTTGGGGGGAGGGACTTGACAAAACGCGAAGTTGTCTACGGGGGCGGGGGGAGTTGGTTTGAAAAAAAAAATTTTAATAAATAAGGAGCATGACTACGAAACAGACAAATGTTTACTGAAAAGAATAATAAGTCCAAAACATTACAACACAAAATAAATAGATTTTAACGCCAAATCCTAAAAAATCTACTGATTTGAAAAAAACACGATTTCTGCTGAAGAACATTACCAGCACAGGAAACCGTTTAAAAAATACAAATATTCTTCGAACTTCAATGGTTTTTATTTTAAAATACTAATTTTTAGTACAAAACGCTAACAGCAACTAAACTTGTCCAAAGTTGTGAATCTGCTTTAAAATGTTAAAAAAAATCTTTTAATTCCAAATTCCGAACAACATACTAACATATACAAAAATTGTTAATAGATCCTAAATCATGTTCAAATTATAATGATTTTTGAAACCCCCTTTTTTGATGTAAAACACTTACATAACCTAAAATTCTAAAAAAATTGGGAATATTTTTAAAAATATTATTTTTTAAATTAAAATAAAAATTGCCAAAGAAAAACAATAACATAATCCACAATTTTTGAAAACATTGAATTTTTTTTCAACAATTCTTAACAATTTTTAAATACTTTTCCTGAAAAATCTATTGATTTTTGCAAAACAAACGATTTTCTGTGAAAAAAGTTAGTAAAACCGGAATTCGTTTAAAAATTGAAAATTTTCTTCGAAGTATAATTATTTCTCTTTTAAAATTCCATTTTTTGGTGTAAAACGGTAACATAACCTAAGTGTGTCCAAAGTTGTGAATCTTCTCCGAAATACATATTTTTTTCAATTAAAAAATTTATTTCCGAAAAAATACTAACATAATCGAGAATTGTTAAAAGATTCGAAACCCCCTATAAATTATTATTATTAATTCTGTTTTAAGGTCCCAGTTTTAAGTGAAAACGCTAACATAACCGTAAATTATAAGAAAATTAGGAAATTTTCAAATCTATTGATTGTTGTTTAAAAAACGCTAAACAGTTAGAAAAAAACGCTATTAAAATCGAACAGGTAATTTGTTGAAGAATGTTTGATGTTTGAAATCTACAAATTTGGTATTAAAAATTACCACTGCCAGGGTAAACGCTAACTGAACCAAAAATGTTGTTAAATAGGAAATCTTGATGATAATTTTGATGTAAAATTGCTAACTTTCAGTGCACAAAATGGCTACAAGTTTTAGACCGATTTTATAACTGTCAATCACTACACAATTTGCTAGCAGTTTCTGAAATCTCTAATTATACTAAGTGGCTATGACATACATTTTGTGCAAAAATATCATGAAAAAAA
>NC_046659.1:73025378-73033331 GCF_010883055.1 Belonocnema kinseyi
CGATTAACCACGTCATTTATGAATGAAGCGGAAACATCATGATTGACCACAATATATTAAATGCAAATGACAAATATATTTTGAAAAAAATCATTTTATATTGTTTAAACCTTGTATAGGCCAATGATTGCATTTTGCCACATTTCACTATCCCGTCATGGCCAACCATTTTTTTTACTTTATTGTTATTCAATTCAAGTATAAATCGTCTACTAATTATAACGCCTAACTTATTATGGTAATTTGAATCTTTATAAAATTTATTACCAATATGTATATTTTAGAATTTCGTTTCACGTTTATGGTATTTTTTTCAAATTTTTAAACTAGAAAATTCCATCAAGTGGCCAATAATTGAACCAATTACACTACTATGCATTAAAATAAAAAATCGCACGACTAAAGTGCATGTTTGTTTTTCAGTAAAAGATAAATAATTAGTGAAAATTTTGGATTCTTTGAATATAAAAGAAGTGATTAATTTGAAAAAGTGCATGATCTTTCACGGCTTTCAAAACAACTCGTTGGGGATCCTTTGTCCGTCCGTGGGCCTGGACCACGATCTAAAACTAAAACTAGTCTAACTGCATCCTGACGTCATTCGCGAGAAGGCGATTTGCCTCGACCTTGAGGAGCGGCTCTTCTTTTGTTTGGCGCTGTTCGGCACAATTAAGGTTCCTTCTCTCTTTCTCCTTCTTTTCTCTTCTCTCTTCATTCTCCTGTATTTTTAATCGAGATCGTCTCTGCATCAAGGATGCACTAATACGTCCCGCCAACTCGTTACAGATCGCTCGTGACTTGGTTTCTGTTAATTATGAAAAGAGGAAGAAAAAGATAGGCAACTAGTTATAGATACCAAAATATATATTTTAACAACACACACTTAAAAAACTGATAAAAAATGGATCTGCAGATTAAAATATAAAGAACATCTCCATGAATACCATTTTTTTGATAACGACATTTTTATTTTACCAAAACATAGTGCCTTTCATTAATTAGCCAATTAAGATGATTTAGTCACTTTCAAAACTGCCTCCCCCCATATTACGGGGTGAAGTGGATACGGCAGGGATAAAGTCGGTTAGGGTACGGGGTAAATTCAGCTTGGTTTTGGGGTAAATTTGGCTAGGTTATGGGGTAAACTCGTACAGGATGCGGGGTAAAGTCTGCCGGGGTACAGGGTTAATTCGGTTATGGCTAGGGGTAAATTCGGGTAGTGTACGGGTTATATTCGTTCAAGGTACGGGTAAAGACGGGTAAAGATAGGTAAAGTTAGACATGTTTGGGGTATAATCGACCAGGTTGTAAGGTAAAATCAGGTAGAGTACAGGCGAATGTCAGCTTAGGTACGGTGTGAATCGGCTAGGGTACGGGGTAAGTTGGGTAGGATACAGGGCAAAGTCAGGTATGGTACGGGGTAAATTCGGCTAGGGTACATGGTGAATTTGCACAGGTTAAGAGGTATAGTCGAGTTGGATACTGTTTAGGTCGGGCAGGGTACAGTGTAAAGTTAAGTTTGTTAGGTGTAAAGTCGGCTATGGTGCTGTGTAAAGTCAGAGAGGCTACGGGATAAAGTTGGATATATTAGGGTTAAAGTCCATTAGAGTACGGGATAAAGCCAGCTAGGTTAGGGGGTAAATTCGGCTAGGTTAGCTGTAAAGTTTGCTGTAGGAAGCAGGGTTAAATCGTTTACGGAACGATACTTTGTTATGGTTAAGCGAAATTTTGAATTAATTGTAGATATTAAAATTTGCTTAGTTTTATCATTCACATAAAAACAATATTTTTTATTTATTAACGAATGAAACTGTTTGTTTTGTTACAAAATTTGCAATTGCACCACTTGTCTAAAGAATCTTAAATTAAATTGAATTGAACGGGGTTCGATGATGGCAATGCTAGTCAATGAAGAGTCTAAAAAAATTTTCATTGCAGAAATTCTAAAACGTTGTTATAAATATTATCCTGAATTATTAGTTACATCGCACAACAAATTTCAATTTTAAAAACATTTTCAAGGGCATGTGATACTTAGAAAATTGTCGATTTTAGCAGTTTTAGGTTCTCCGGATTTTTTCTAGAATAATAAATATTTTGTCTTAAAAATTTGGAAAATGATAGCGAACATGCTAACGGACGTTCCCACTCACTTTTTTTGTGGGTTAATTAAAAAAAGTTTTAATTTAGCAAAATGTGATTAATTTGCATATCGCTTAGAAAATAGTATCGATTTTTTCAATGTTAGATTCCTCCGGCTTTTTTCCTAGGATAAAAAACATTTTGCCTTCAAAATCTGGGAAATGATAGCGAGCATGCCAACGGACGTCCCCACACACGTTTTTTGTTTTTATCAAAATTTTTTTGATATTGCTAACAACGTGCGTGTATATTTCGAGGTTATGTGTGTTACAATTCACCTGAGCGTTACTTCCAAACTAAATAATAATTTTGGCCGAAAACTTTGAACTTACAAATAAACATAGTAACTAATCTGCCGGAACTAACTTTGTTTGCAGCCAATCAAAAAAGTGTATGTCATAAATAATTTCCAGATTATCGGAAAGGCAGAGATGAAAAACGACGTAACCTGAAAATAATGCATATGCATAAAATTGTTATTTAGCACAATACATTTTTTTGTTATTATCCCTCAAAAAAGAGTCTGGGTATGTCCGTTATGATATTTTATAGCATCTGCGAATTCAGTTTTTAAACATTTTCATTTTTGTGGAAAAAAAACCGAGGGAAACTGTAAGTATCACATGTGCTGAAAGTGAGTAAATATTATTTAAATTTCGACGTTTGACTCAAATCTGAAGTGGTGGCGGAGTACTTGGCAACGTCGCAACTATGCAAGCCGAACGCAGGAAGGCAGAACGAGAGCTTTCGTAACCTGCCCGTTTTCTAACTGTATCTTTCTTTGACGGAATTAGTTCAGATTTCTTTAAATATTGAAAAGCTTGAAATTATATTGGCGCTTTTAAAAAATTGGACAAAAAGTATGTAAATTGAATAATGCAAATGAAATAAAATACCAACTTTTACCAATTGAAACGCTGCACCGCACGACGGAATATACAATATTTTTCAAGAAGTAGGAAGACCCGTGGAAGTGTTTGAAGACTTTTTTTTATTATTATATTTCTAATACATGATCTTATATGAAACTTGATTGTGCATTTTTTTTCTTAAGGCCATGTGGCGAGTGGACCACGTGACCGAATTACTACCTTACCGAAATTTTTTTTATTTCCTAACTTATTTTCACACTAAGTTACACATCGAGTTAAAAATTTGGGATACTGAGTAAGAAGCTCTAAGAAAGGTGGGTCTCGTTATAAATTTTTATAACTATGAAAAAAGTTTTTTTTTGTAAATAATTTTTTTTGCTTTTTCATAATTATTTAAATTTAGGACCAGACTCACCTTTCTTAGTGATTTTTATTTATCATAACAAATTTTCAACTCGATGTTGTGCTTTGTGTGAAAATAAATTAGGAAATAAAAAAAGTTTCGATAACGTAGGAGTCGTGTCACGTGACCCATTCTTCACATGGCCTTAATGGGAAAAAGGTGTAACTTTCCTTTTTTTTTAATAATGAGAAAAAGATAGATTTTGGCACAGCGTTGAATTTTCTTTTATTTTAACTTCAATTTCCTTTAAATAACCAGCTGCCTAGAGTTTTCACTTTGAATTTTTAAAAATTATGTGTGAAATTGAAGATTTAAAAGAATAAATATTTATTAAAAATTAATAAAAATATTGAAAATTGAATTGAGTTTGCCACCTGGACCGTTTCCAGTTGGAATGCATAATATTGCGCAATATACTCGACTAAGTACTTGCGCACTGCGGCTCTTTCGAGGCGAGAGACGCAAACGGTTCTCGTCCTTTCCCCTGATAAACTGCGTTGGTCAGCAGTTCTAGGAATTACAAAACCGAACGGGCTTCTATGGAACCTGGAATATTAAATTATTGATTTAAAAAATAACAATTTTAAAAATGTATTCCAACACTGCCACGGAATATTTCAATCCTTCAAAAATCTATTAATAATAATAGTCAATGCGACGGAAGATGTCTTTATTTTAACATAAGTACGTTAATTTGATGGCGACACATACATTTTTTTATGTGTATGTATTCAAAAAGATTTAAAATTTTATATTCGATGTTTTTTCGTAAAATTGTATTGATATCCGGACTAATAACATTCATTATGTACGCAAGTCTGATATGTTGCTGGTCGAACCCCATGTTTAATCCAAGAATTTTAAGAACAAATATTTCGAAAAATAGTTCGGTTAACTTAGCTGAAACTTTTCAGGGTGATTAAAGGACCATTGAAATACATAATATTTTTAATCCAGCCAAAAAGTGTGGAAAGTCGATAGTCATCGAACTTCCTTAAATCAATATAATAACTATATGTAAATCATTTATAATGTGTTGGAGTAAAAAAGAACAATTTTTCTAGAATCTTATAAGCAATTTAATTTAAAAATATAATTTTCTTGCATATTTTTTGCATCAAATTTGAGAGAAATTAATGTCTGGTTACAATTAGTTAAAAATACCTCCTCTTTGAATTGACTCGATTTTTTATACGAATACGAGAAAAAATTCCTTGTCCGTGACTTTTTGCTGTCATATATTGTTCGAAAACCTAACTTTTAATTCTTGAAACAATTTCTATAGTTCCGTAGCACCACAGTTGACAATAATTAAAATTCAGCGAATACACAAAACAGCCACACGTCGAAAATAGTCACCCATCCGAGTACTATCCGCGCTCGAAATGGCTTGACATCTGGACGCTCCTGATAGGATACCAACATTTGGAGATTTTTTTTCTGAGTGAATAAAAACGATGTATTTATAGTGAAAAAATCATATTATTGAAAATTACGTAACAAATGGGGTGGGGGGGGGGTACCATGGCATATTAATACGGCAGCTTTAGAAAGGGTAAGAAGGTAATAAAATCGTCCAAAAACCGTTACTTACATAATGCATGGACGATGCAAAATGGCTAATTATGAAATGTTGCTTTATTGATATAAAAAGTACAAGTCCATTAAAAATATACCGACCATGTCTATTCTGCTGAATCAAGTGGACAATTTGCACTCGAATTTTTTTCAATTATCTCCACAAACGCTATACATCTGGGAAACAAATTTTTCTTCATTTTTGTGGTGAAAAAGTTTATGATTCTGTAATCTGTGAAAGTAGGAAACTTTTAAAGTAAATTTTAAGTAGGGCTTCTGTACTCGAAGAGATGCAAGTTTTCTTCGCTCACTTGTCCTCTTTAAAACTGTATCAGGAAGAAAAAATAAAAAAGACTTCAGAGAGCGACTATTAATTATGAAGGTTTTTTTTGGAGGGACGTGGGATCCAGCAAATATTAAGAATTCTTCTCGGGGAGGGTGGGGGGCGGGGGTCAAAGCCTTTTTTACGTAAGCACCATCTTTCTAATAATTTTTTTTTTATAAGTCTAAATCCTTAAAATTCTACGAAATATTTTGACATCTGATACGAGATAATTTAAAATTTCTCGAAATTACTGAAAATACCTTAGAATGTTTAGAAATTTTTTGAAATTCCTTTAGTTCGTTTGAAATCTTACGAAATCTACTAAGATCCTTGAAGAATCTTTCTCAACATCCTAAAATATCTTACAATTCTGTAAAATCATCGAAACCCCTTAAAGTCTCTTTAAAATCAGTTAAGAACCTTTGAACTCTTTGAAGTATTTTAAAATCCTCTAAAATCTTTTGAAATTTCCTTAAGTTCCTGAAAATTTGTTTAAGCTCATTAAAATCCATGATTCGCTTCAAAATTCGTAAAAACAAATCGGTATCACGTGGTGTCCTATTAAGCCCCTAAAAATCCCTAAAAATCTGTCGAGATCCTTCATTTTCTTTTGAAATTCTTTGAAACGTCTGGCGGGCCATGGCACAACTAGGGTACTTTTTTCAAAGGCCTGGTGGCGAAAGGTCGTTTTTTTGACGCACGGAAAATTGTTCTACTTAGTATTAAAAGTGCCATTTACACAGTATTAAGAATTTAATTTTAAGATTGTATGGAACTAACTTTTTGTCAGTAATATGTTATGCGAATATATTTTTAGCAATGGATCATGGATTATATTAGGATTCGGAATCTCCTGGCCACAGTGAATTATGTTTGTGGGATTTTCCGAAGTTGTAAATTGATTCTGTTAACGGGATTCATCTTAAATCGCGTAGGTAGTTTATGCTCAAATCACAAAATTATTATCCATTTTAATAGGTTTTTTTTCAAAGCAAATAAGACACGTATTTCATCGATTTCCCAAAATAAAATTTGTTGACAAAGTTATGAGTATTTTAATTTTAAAAACTGAAACGCGGATTATCAAACAATAGTTCACATTTTTTTAAAGTATTTCTGTCTTCTTTCGAAAATTGTTGGAAAATTTGAAAAAAGTTTAGAAGTGACGAAATGTCGGCGGTTTTTCTGAAAATATTCTAAGTCGATAAAATTTAAAAAAATGTTTCTCTTAATTTTTTTCTGGGTTCGTTCTGATGTAAAAGTAAAAGTTTTTTGCTAAAACCAGAAAAAAATGCGAAAAAAGTCAATTGAATAAAATTGTTTCCCTAACATTGTTTCTTGACACTTTTTTTCATGAAAAACAAAGAAAAATATAATTGAACAGTTTCAACAACTTTCAGATGAAACTTATTTCATTACTTCCGAAACTGTTAAATTGAGTTTTTATGGGATTTATTCACAACATAAAATTGTATTGTTGACAAAAAAATAGATTTTTTTTTAGATTTGAGGGACCATTCGCAAAATGCGTGATACATTTGTCAGGAACTTTTAGCCCCCCCCCCCCCCACCTGCGTAGTGCTTTTTTCCCATTGTTCTTAATATGGGTAATAAATAATAAATTAAGGAATAAATTAATTCATTTATTCACAATTACTACGATAAATTTCCAAGAACCTCGCAATAGTTTTCATGATTTTTCCGATAACTTTATAGACATTTTTGCCAAATTTCTAGATATTTTTGGCAAATATTATTCAACATGAGCAAAAATAATTCAGCATCACATTAAATGTTTAAAAATCCGTGGAAATCTCATGACTTATTTTGAAATATTTCGGAATCTCTTAAAATGTCTTAAAGACCAAATTTTTTGCTATCTCTTGAAATCTTTTGAAATCTCTGGAAATCTGCTCAAGTTCCTTGAAGTCCCTTAAAGCCGTGTAAAACGTTGAAAAAAATGAAGATTCTTTCTGAATTATTACTACATAGATAACATTCTCAGACTTTTAAAATCTGCTAAAATATTTTGAAATCTGTGAAAACTTTGAAATCACTTTAATTCCTTGCAATTCTTTAAAATCCTTTAAAATCGCGTGACTTATTTTAAAATCTCCTAAAATTCCTTAAAACGCTTTAAAAAATTTTTAAATGTTTAAATACGCTTAAAATCTTAAAAATTCCTATAAATCTTTTAAAAATCATACGGATTTATTTAAATCTTTAAAAATTGCTTTAAATTCTTAAAATACCGTAAAATATTTCGAAGTCTTATGAGATCTTTTAAAATCTTGGAAATCCCTTCGAAATCCGTTGGAAGCTTTTCGAATCTCTTGAAATCTTTTACAATATATCCTTTGAAATTCTGTTTAATTTTTTTTTAATCTTACGAAATCCTCTAAAGTCCATCGATATACTTTGGAATCTTTTGAAATTTCTTATAAAATCCCTCGTAGTGTTGTAGAATCTTTGAAAGCCCTTTAAATATCTTAAAATTCTTTGAATTCTATTAGATATTAGAAGTCTTTTGAATCTATTAAAATCCCTTAAAATCTCTTAATTTTTTTAATTCGCGTAAATCGTTCTTAGGGGCCATTCATTAATTACGTAAGGTTCTCTGGGGGAGGGGGGGG
>NC_046659.1:73033431-73055349 GCF_010883055.1 Belonocnema kinseyi
TCAACAAATGTTACGCGAGTAAGTTAACAAAAAAAAGGATTCAAGATGAGTGCAATAAGTGTTGGAATGATTTTAAGAAGCAGTATACAGGAAGCGAGCTAAAATAATAATTTTTCTGTACGTTAAAATCGTATAAAAAAGGTTTGATAATAAATGAAAAAAAAAAATTGAATATTTTATGCTTTTTACAAAAAACATAGGCAAAATCTTACGTAAGAAAGGGGGGGGGGGTGTATTTAAATTCTTACGTGTCCTTACGTGGGGGGAGGGGGGGTCAAAAATGGCGAATATCGCCCTTACGTAATTAATGAATGGCCCCTTAATCCATTTAATCCGAGTGAAATTCTTCGATATCTTTTGAAAATCCATGAAATCCGTTATAATCCTTTAAGTCCATAGAAATTTGTTTAAATCTCTAGAGATTAGCTTTAATAGCTAAAATTTTGTGAAGTATTTTGAAATCTTGCAAGATCCATCCAAATTAATTAAATTTCGAGCAATTAAAATTCTTCGAAATATCGTTAAATCTTTTGAAATCTTTAAATAATTTGAAGATCCATGGAAATCCTATTTTTTGCTCGAAAAATCGATTTAAATTCTTGAAATTCCGTTGATTATTTTGAAATCTTACGAGATCATTTTAAATTTATTTCAAATTGATTGAAATCTTTCAAACGTGTGAGAATATTTCCGAATCTCTTGAAATCTTTTAGAATATATTAGATAGAATCTTTTGAAAGAAATTAAATTCTTCGAAATTTCGTGATATCCTTTACTTCCTTTATATCCCTTAAAATACTTTAAAACAGGTGAAAAATCATTTAAATCTCTTAAGATCTCTAAAAATCGATATAAACTTTTGAAATTCCGTTAAATCTTTTGAAATTTTACGAAATCCTTAAAAATCCATGGGTGTGCTTTGGAATCTTCTGAAATCTTTTAAAATCCTTCCTAATGCCATAAAATCATCAAAAACTCTTTAAATCCCGTGTAGAAATGCAAATGTGGGGCCGGTCGGGTATCCTACCAGTTGGGTCCAATTTAAGTTGGGGCTATTCGGGACTACTGATTAGTGTCCCCGACCAGTTCTGCCACAGTGAATTAGTCGGAGGCGGGCCAGTCGAAGCGACTCACACTAGTCGGGGTCTAGTCGGGTACTGATAGGGCCCGTACAATAAAACGACTAACCCAAAAAAATAGTGTTCACTTTAAGATTTACAAAAGCAGAGTGTGTCAATTATATTCTACGTCACTATAGTGTTGTATGTATCTTTATGTAACAATGAAACGGCATTCTAGTTACGTAGAATATAGTTAATATATACACTGTATTTGGAAGTCTTAAAATTAAGACTATTTTCTCCGGGGCAGTCGATTATATTTTTTTTTTTGTAAATCTTTATTAAAAATTAAATAAATGAAAACTACAATCACAAATTCAAATTATTTTTATTTTATGAAAAGTACGATTCAAAATATATTTAACGATAACAATATTTTTTTTAAGACACTTCTTGTAAGAACAAAAATGATTATAGTTTTAGAACAGCATTTTCTTTTCCTCCTTTAAATAGAATAACGGCTACATAGTTTAAATAACAAGAATTAATGTTATACTTCATTTTGTTAAATTTACTTGAAATTTTACCGAATAAGTGCGCGATACAAATTCTACCCTAAAAATTCTATTTTTCCGTTTTGCTCAAAAAATAAGAATTTGATATTTTTCGCAGTATCCTTTCCAATTTTTTATTTACTAGTGAATGACGCCTGAAACAAAAGACCTTGGTCACTAATGGACCCAAGTGGGGAACCTTACATAACGACTTTGTAAGGATCTTCACTTGGGGTGATTGCTAGAGAGATTGATCAGCAACCTGGGTCGGAGCAGTGTTGCGGAATAAACGTGTTATTTACATAAATAAAACGAAAATTCTGGATCAATCTGAAAATTCTCTATCCCTTGCACACATTACTCCTTTCCCCCACCGAGTGGGTCATGCCTAGCCCGAAAGGAAAATGGTTTAATGGTGTATATATATATAGAACTTTGGACATAGATGGGAAGTATTTATAATTTGAAATGTTGAGATTGTTCAGGCTAGAAATCTAACTCTCGTTTTCAAGTATTTTATACAAGAGGTATAAAATTATACTTTTACACTCAATTATTATTGAACTCGTATGCTAGAATAATCGAATTAACTTAACTGTATCACACTAATTATAAGAATGAACTTACTTTTACAAATTTTTTTTTTCCCCTGCTATCTCAATATTATTATTTCGGCTGAGTCAGATTGAAATTGAGGTTAGAAAATATCGAGACGAGCGCTCCCTGCGGCGAAAATTAGTAGTAAATAGAGAGTAAGATGAGTGGGTCACGTGACTAGATTCCTACCATACCGGCACTTTTTATAGTTCTTAACTGATTTCCACGCGAAGCGCCACATGAAGTTGAAAATTAAGGATAATGAATAAGAAGTACTAAGGAAAGTAGGTCTGGTTATGAATTATAATAATTAAGAAAAAAGTATTAAAAAATTATTTACCAAAAAAAAACCGTTTAAATAATTATACAAATTTAAGACCAAAATCACCTTTCTTAGTGATTTTCATTTATTATCCCAAACGTTCAACTCGATTTGGCGCTTTGTGTTAAAATAAGTTAGGAAATACAAAGTGTCGGTAATGTAGGAATTTGATCACGTGACCCACTCATTGCATGACCTTAAAGTCTCTTTCAATTGGTAATAAAAAGGTTCTTTTATATATTCTGTAAGATTCGAATATTTAATTAGGTTCAGCTTTTCTTTTTAAACATGTAAGCCGCATTTTAACTTACAAATTTTATCTTATAAAAACGAAAAAACTACAAGTTCAGGTTTTGGTGAAAATGTTGATTAAGTGTATTTTTATTATTCAAAACCAAGTAAATAATTAAGCTTTTGTACAGATTAACTAATTATATATAACACTCTGTCAGAAACTTTAAAACAAGAATAGCCCGACATGAGCTAGTTCACCGACTAGCCCCCGACTACTTAGTGCCCGACTTTAATTTGGGGCAAGTGAGGCTATTTCTACACGGGATTACTTAAGATCCTTTAAAATCCTTTGATTTCTTTTGGATCCTAGAAGTTGTTTGAATCCCTTAAAATCCCTTAAAATATATTTAAATTTATTTGAAATGTGCGAAAATCGTTCTTACTCCATCAAAATGCGGTGAAATCCTTCGGCACCATTTGAAACTCTTTAAAATCTAGTAAAATCTCTGGAAATTTATTTAAGCTCTATGAAGTTGCTTGGCCTCTTATAAAATCCCTCGAAAAAATTAAGATTCTCTCTGAAATTTTACTGGTAATTTCTTTGAACTCTTGAAATTGTTTAAAATCCATTAAAAACGGCAAAAATCCTGAAAATCTTTTAAAGACCATAGAAATCCTTTGAAATATCTAGAAGATCCTTTTACATTTTTGATATCCCTTCAAAATTGATTGAAACCTTTCAAATCTGTGGGAATCTTTCCGAATCTCTTGAAATGCTTTACAATTTTCAAAATCTTTTAAAAGACATTAAAATTCCTTAAAATCCATTAGTATTCTTTTCAATAGCAGACATTCTCTGAAATTCCTTTTTGACATCTTTCTAAATCTCTTTAAATTCTTGCAAATCCCGTGAAATATTCAGATCTTAGAATTCTTTTAAACCACTTCCAACCCCTTGAAATTTGCAGAAATCGTTCCTAAGTCGTTAAAACCCGTCGGAACTCTTCGTTATTTTTTGAAATTATTTGAAATCCAGAAAAAATCTCTGAAAAATCCGATTAAACTCATTAAAGTCCCTTTTAATCTTGCAATACTTCGAAATTTTATTAAAATCTTCTGATATACTTCAGAATTCGTGAAAATACTTTAGTATCACATGGAATCTTTTTGAATTCTTTATAATTCATGAGCATATATTAAAATCTATAAAAATGGATTTAAATTCTTGAAATACAGCAAAATATTTCAAAATATCACGAGATCCTTTAAAATATTTGAAATCCCTTTAAAATCCGTACGAATAATTCCGAATATTTTGGAATCCCTAACTATATGTTGAGATATTTAAAAGCCATTAAAATTTCTTATAATCCCTTAGAATCCTTTACAATATTCGAAAATTATTTGAAATTCATTTCAATCTTTTGAAATCTCCCACAATCCTTCATAATGCTGTGACATCATCGAAGCCTTTTTCAATCTCTTAAAATCCGTTAAAATCTATTCAATTTTCTTTGAAGTCTGCGGAAACCATTTTTTAATTTCTGTTAATCTCTCAGAATTCGTTAAAATTCTTTGAAATCCAGTAATATCTGTACAGATTTTATTGAACTCCTTGAGGTCCCTCGTAATCTCGTGATATCTTTTATAATATTGGGACATCCTTTGAAATTCCGTTAAATTTGACTAAATCCTCTAAAATCTGTTGATATACTTTGGCATTTTTTTAAATCTCCTAAAATTTCTTTAAATCCTATGTAATCCAAAAACTTTTGCAATCGTTCGAAATATTTTGAAATTCCGTGAAATCTCATAAAATCCCTTAAAATTTTTGGAAATCTGGCTAAAACCTGTAAAAAAATGGGTAATTCTTTTAAATACTTTGTAGTTCTTTAAGATACCTTTAAATCTCTTGAAAACTGTAGAAATAATTTGCCGCGTAAATTTAAAAACGAAATTTCTCAAATAATTAAGGAAATATCAAATTGATTAACGAAGTATTATTTAGTCATAGTAGAGGCTTCCTAATAATCGTTGTTTTAGTTATTTGTCAATGATATTTTAATTATGATCTTTCTTCAAAATATTATTTCAATACTTTTAATTGTATATGAATGAGGCTTGCAAGAATCTTGAAAACAGACGAAGTTGTTGAAGGAAAAGAAATCTTTTTTGACATCTCTGAAATTAATGTGGAAGTCTATCAGCGGATTGGACGTTAGGAATTTCTTGCATCAGGAATGACAAGGTATTCCGGAATTCCGTATTCTGTATTTATATTTATACCGATAGAGCCTATCGATGATATTTCTTCGTTTCCGAAGATAACAATCACGCCGCGGCATCGCAGTCAAGACACCGAAAATTATAGGTTTTCGCGGTTTGAATTATTTCTTTCTCGACGCCACGAAAGGATTCGAGGGAAGAGAAAGAGGGAAGTCGCGATCTTGTTCTGAAACAGAAGAGAAAAATAGAACAAGTACTTCTGGATGAAATACAGAGCCGAAATCAGTGATCGTAGGCAGAAATTCGAAGACAGAAAGAGGCGGAAGAAAGGGGGTCAAGCTGAGCAATCGTGAGATAAGTGTATTTCAAATAATTATCATTTTCGACTTTAAATGTAGTCCAGATATAATCATTAACCCTTTTATTGCTAAACAATTTTCGTGTGGATAATTGGACCTCAATTTAAGATACTAAATTCTGGTTAGAAATTTAAAGATTTTGCGGAAAATACCGTTAAATAAAGTGCATTATTAAGAGCAAATGAAGACAAATGAAAACATGTTATTACATCAGGAAATTTCTATGAAATACACAAAGTAACTGTCGAGAATAATCAAACTTGCCACAGTCACTTTGACACAAATCCCTTTTAAGCCTTTTTTAAAGAGAAAAGTCACTATAGTTAACTTTTAAAATAAAAAGATGATTTAAGTCAATGTTATTTCAATAAATGAACGCAGGGTTGAATTACCATTGAATTCAGGACTAATAGCAATTTCTGAATTTTCTTGAATTCTTTTGAAATTTTATAATTTCAAAGATTCCTAAATTTGTTACACGGGGTCAAATTGACCACACCTGACTTTTGAAACGTTGTCATACTGACTGTATACATGGTTTCAAGTTGAAAAAATTACAGATGCTATTTAATACATATAAACTGGATTCTGAAAGTTTTTTTTAAAAATGAAGATTATTTTTTGGTGTATAAAAAAATTCTCAAAATCCTATTCAAATTTTAGTCTGAAGTTGATGTTCCGGTCATTCTGGCCCCCTGTAAGTGAAGAGGGTTGAGAACTTTAGGGAGTTTGAAAAAATTGCACAAATTTTCAAAAGTTAAAAAAAATTTCCATGGATTTCAAAAGATTGTGAAGGATTTGAAATATTTTAAAAGGTTTCCAGAAAATTTAAATATATTTCAATAATATGAGGAGATTCCAAAGGATTCTACTAATTTCAGGGCATTATTAATAATGCCAAGGAATTTTTAAGTACTTAAAAAAGTTGCCAGGTATTTCAAAAGAATTTAAAGCAATAATTTCAAGAGATTTCAAAACGTTTCAAAAGATTTCATAGGATTGGAAATATTTTAGGGTATTTTAAAAGCTAAAAACCATTTTCAAGATACTAATTTTGTTAAAAGAATTTCTGGGGATTTGAAGGATTTTAGAGGATATAAACAAATTTAAATAAGGTTTTAAAAAATGTACCAGAATTTCGGAAGATATGGAACGATTTTATAAGATCTATAAGGTTTCATGATATTTTAAAAGATTTCAAAGGTATTTCCAAAGACTTTAAAGAATTTCAAATTTTTTGATATTCAAAAATATTCCAAGGAATTTTTAAAGTTTTAACAAATATTTAGGGATTTCAAAACATTTTACAGAATTCAAAATATCTTAGGACATTTTTCATCAATATTAATCATTTAAAAGGATTCCAAAGGATTTTAAGTATCTTAGGATTTCCAAGTAATTTTCTAGAGCTTCAAAAATTGTCAAGAGGTTTTAAATATTTTAAAGGATTTAAATTATTAGAGAGTATTTTATAATATTCCAAGAAATTTTTATTAAATTTTTGTCATGTAATGGCAATTCAAACTAGCATTTCAAATACAGTGAAAATCTTCAATCCCTTCTATAGCCTTTCCGAGAATTGACGCCACGTCGCATGTTACCGGTGCTGCGCGGGGTGCGCGGGATCTGCGGCTGTCACTCATGCGAGCAGTCAGGCATGAACAAACAAAAGCGAAGCTATAATGAGTTAGTTACCATCCACCGTTAGGCCCGAAATTGGAACTATAGAAGAGTTTCACTGTATTTCCAGGTATCTCCAAAGGTTTTTAAAAATTATAAAGATTTTAGGATACTTAAAAATATTCCAAAGAATACTTCATTGGTTTCAATAATTTAAGGGTTTCAAATTTTTAAAATATTTTATCGTATTTTCAAAAATTTCAAGTAGTTATTAGGATCTTTAAAAAAATTTAAGGGATTTCAAAACATTTTGCAGGATTTAAAACATTTGAGCGTATTCTTAATAGATATTAATAATTTGTAGCGATTCCAAAAGATTGTAAGCATTGTAAGGTTTTTTTGTTTATATTCAATTAATTTTCAAGAACTTTGACTATTTTAAGGGTGTTTCAAAATATTCTAAAGTATTTTACATTTTTAATAGTTTTAAGGTACTTTAAAAGATTCGACACAATTTTTAATGGGATTTCAAGGATTTGAAGTATTTTAAAAGTTTTCAAGTCATTTTCAAGAGATTTAAAGAATTTAAGGAGTTTGCATAGATTTAAAGAGTTTCAAGGGATTTCACAGGATTCCAAAATTCTGCAGAATTGATCGCAAAATTTTTTAAATTCTTTTGAATTTTTTGGAATTCTCGTGGGTTTTCTTTTTATTTTTGACCTGTTTTTAATTTACCTTAGGAATTGTCAATAGGTTACGTAACGTTTGTTGTATTATGTATAAAAACATAACAGACGTATTCTAAATAAAAAGGTTTGTTTTTAAATTTACATAAATAAAATTTTGATAAGATTCTTGAGAAAATTAAAAATATTTGATAACTTTTCGGAAATGTTTCCAAGTCTTTAAATATTTTTAACCTATTTAAAACGTCTTTAATGCTTAAAAATATGCTTAACTGACTCGATTTTTTCTTAAAATTTTGACATATCATTTAAAATGTAACAAATTTGCCTTCTAATCTTCTAAATTCTCTCAAGAATTTCATGGAAAATTATTTATTCTCAATGAAACTTTTTAAATTATTTTAAAGCTTCTAAAGTGTTTTTTTATCTTCTTTTTGACAATTTCAGAAATATTTTTAAATGTTTTTGAAATCTTTGTAAATAATCTATTAGAATTAATTTTTCGAAATAAAAAATTATTTTAATTTTTCTTAAGAACCTAATTTTATTTTTCATTTTCGTGATACCTTAAGAAAACCTTTACAAGTTTTAATTATTTTGTCATTGTTTCAAAACGTCTGAATATCTCTTAAACTTACTCAAAATTGTTGTGAAATTACATACTATGGCAAAATTGCAGACTTTTGCTTTAAAATCTTTTACACTTTTTTTTAAATTTTAGGAAGTAATTAAAAATGTTTTTGTAATCTTTTTTAATTTTTTTCTCATAATTCATTACAAAACAACAATTTTAAATTTTTCCAGGAATCTTGAAAATATTTTTTCATTCTCTTGTCATCCTGCAAAATTCAGTTTACCTACCATTTTTTAAATCCTGAAAAGTTAACAAAATTGGTCTCAAAGTCTTCCATATCCTTTTTCCATACATTTTGAAATCTTCAAAACTTAAAATTATTCTTTTAAAATAAAACTTGAATTATTAAAAATTTCCCAGAAATCTTTACAACACTGAATCACCTCAAATCTTTCATAATTGGTTATTAAAAAAGCTTTTACTTTTTCCAAATCCTTCAAAATAAGTTTTTGCCCATAATTTAATTTTTCTTATCTCTGAAAATGTAAGAAAGTTTACAAATTCTAGCAGGGTAGCGAAATCTTAAGAACATAATTATTTCCAAATGTTAAACAAACATTTACTATTTAAAATGTTTTCTTCGATTTATAATGTTTAGAAACATTTAGAAATACATTTGATAACAGACCGTAACGGTTTGAATATCTCACTTTTTCATTTTAAATATTAAATTTTAAATATTAAATATTAAATTATAAATTTTAAATGAGCCTGTGGCAGCCCTGAGATTAATAAATTTAAAATTCATTAATATAAATTTAAAATTGTCAGGAAATTGAAAAAATGAAGTTTTGCGTTTACCCTGACACAAAATAATGAAATACATTTTTTTATTTCATATAGAAACCTGCTTAAGTTGAGAAGTTGTGATACTTGAGTCTCAAAGGAAATTTTTCCACTGGTGACAAAGTGTCCAATGAAATTAGGACAACCATAATTTGCAGGGGTGCCAAAGCGATAAGAATGAGAAGTGCACTTTTCCGGAGGTTCGCCCCATTGTTTCGGTAACAATATGTATACCGGCTACTTCCGACACACACTTTTTGCAGGGCCGCCGAACCCGAATTGGAAAAGATACGGAAATTCTATACGCCGAAGCGGCAATAATTTTTTCCAACATTTTTTTAAAGCCATTAACTTTAGGATTTTTTATATATCAGAGGATCTTAAATTTAAACAAAATTGTACTCAAAGGTTTATTTTTTATTTTTTATTTTTAATGCAGAAAGCAAGTAGATATTTGAATTATTTTTTACTTCGATATGTCCAAGTGCCTTTACAGATATTCGAGAAGATTCCTACAAATTTGGTAGATTTAAAGCAATTTAAAAAGGATTTCGAAGATTTCAAAGGATTTCGTGAGATATTGAAGTATTTCACAAAATTGCAAGGATTTAAATGAGGTTTCGCTTCTACTGGGTTTCCTAGTATTTCAAAATGTTCCGAAGCATTTAGATGGATTTTAAGAAATTAAGAAAAATTTCCATGGATTTCAAATGATTTCAAAAGATTTTAAGGAATTTTAAGGTATTCAAACGACTTCTAAGATCTAAATCTAAAATACTTTTAAGGATTGTAAGGATTTTAACAGATTTTAAGAAATGTAATAAGGTTCCGATGATATCTAAAGATTTAACGGAATTTCAAAGGATTCCTGAATATTATAAAGAATTTTGAAGAATTTCGAGAAATTTGGATGAAGATTTTAATATATTGTAAGGGATTTCAAGAAATTTGGAAATATTGCTATGGATTTGAAAGATTTTAACAGCAATAAATAAAGAGCCGAGAAGTCAACAATCCTCGAAATCTGTTGTACGCCTTTCATAAAATCTCATAAAATCCCTAGAAATCTTTGCGATTCCTTGAAATCCAATGAAATATTTTAAAAATTCCAGGATCCAAGATCCCTTAGAACTCTTTAAAGTTCGTGGAAATTACTTAAAATAAAAAAAAAAACAAAAAACGGTTGCAATCCATAACGTTCCGTGAAACATTTTAAAATATTACGAGATCAGGTAATGTCAGAATGTCCATTTTCCACTGCGGTTGTCAAGGAGTTTTTTTTATGGTGCCTTCACAGCCATATGCCGTCAAATCTTTTGAAGATCCTTCAAATCCCTTTAAATTTCTAAAATCCCATAAAATTCCCTGACATCCTTCAAAATTCGTGAAAATACTTCCGCATCTCTTAAAATCCTTTGAAATCCCATGATTTCTTTGTGAATATTTCAAAATCTTTAAAAATCTTTTAAAATGCATTGAAATCTTTCAAAATCTTGTTAAATCATATGAAAATCGATATTCTCTCTGAAATTGTATTAGCAATTTCTTTAAAAGGTTGAAATCTTTTTAACCCTTTTGAAAATTGTGAAATATATTTTTTTAATTAAAGAAATTTGAATGAGATTGAAATTAAGTTTAAAATTCTATTTTACGTCTAATAATCAAATTAATGTGCAGAATTGCTTAAAATAAAACCAAGAATCCGATGGCCAAATTTGGACAACCAACACAAAATGTTCCTAATGAAATTTGAAAAAATGTTGCCTAAAAAAGAAAAAAAAATAATTTTCCTCTTTGGGTAAAAATAAAAAGAAGGACAAAAATGAGAAGGCAACTAACCAAATCTCCTTCCTTCTTTTTTCTATTAAATTAGTCTTTTTCATTATTATCAGATCACAACAACAAAAAATTTGTAAAAATAAACACCAACGTTTCGACACTCATATAGCACCATTATCAAGGCAACAAATTTAATAATAAATTAAAGAAATACAAAAATTTTTTAAATTAAAAATGCCCAAGCTGACATGAACAGCAACAAAACCACGATGCTCTCTGCCTGACACCCGAGAATCAAAATTAAAATCAATTCTCGGGTATCATGAAGAGATCATCGTGGTTTTGTTGTTGTTCCTGTCTGCTTGAGTATTTTGAATTTACTTTAATTTGTTTAGTTTGCTTATCCATGATTAATTTTTGCTTGCCTTGATAAGTAGGCTGTATGAGTGCCGAAACGTTAATGTTTAATTTTTACAAATGTTTTTTTGTTGTGATTTGATAATAATAACAAAAGACGAATGAAATAAAGAAGAGAAGGTAGGAGATTTGGTTGGTTGTATTTTCATTTTTCTTTTCTCTTTCTTATTTTTGTCCAAAGAGGAAAATTCTTTTCTTTTTAAGGAAATTTTTTAAATATTTACTTTTTTAAATATCAATAGGAAAATTTTATGGTGGTCGTCGAAATTTGGTCGTTGGATTCTTGATTTTATTTTCAAGAATTTTAAACATTAATATATTTTTTAGTCCTTTGGAATACCTCAAAATCGTTTGAAATCTGTTAAAATCCGTTTGAATCATTGGAAATCTTTTAAGTATTTTACAATCCCTTGAAATCTTTTGAAATCTCGTTTACAGTAAAAATAATTGGTATATTGTAAATTAATACAAATTTAAATGTTAAAACGATTACTTCGGACAAATAATATTTGATGAACAAGACAAAATCTGCCTCAGCCCGGATTTGAACCGGAAACGCCGTGGAGAAATACTGATAGTATTCTACAGGAAAAAATGTAGCTATGAAGATCGAAGAAAGATCTTCTGAGTCCTCAGTTGAGTGATTGGTTCAAATCCGCGCTAAGGCAGATTTTTTTTGTTCTTCAAAAATTATTTGTCGAAGTCATTATTTTAATACAGAAATTTACATTAATAACAATTTTAAAATTTAGACATTAACATCTTCAAATGTTAATAAAATCTTTCAAAGATTAATTTGATTACACTCGCAATAATCAAAAATGGTGCATTTGTCTCCGTGGTGTATTTCGTGAACTCTCTCCACTCATGGATAGTGGCCTTCCCGGTTCAAATCCAGGCTGAGGCAGATTTTTCCTCTTTCACCAAATATGACCTATACAAATAATAATTAGAGAGAGGAAACTTACGTAAAAATTGTTTGGACCCCCCCCCCCCTGACCAACAAAAAGCTTCAATTAATGGGCGCTCCCTAATGTTTAATTAAAATTTGTTTTCAACAAAAGGAAACTGAACTGCTAATTTGAGTTTTAAATCTAATTAAGAAACTTTTTCTACAAAATTTTACTTTTGCGTCCCTGATTTTGCAAGTACAGCCAGAAAGGCTCCAGAACTTTTGAAAGCAACGAAACACACCTGTGTCACTTTGAAGTGAATTAAGAGAGAAAACTATAAAGGAGAGAGTAAGAGAGAAAGAGTGAGAGAGGGCGGGGGGGAGTAGAGAGAGATAAAGAGAGGGGGGTGAGAAGGCTTTAAACGAGAATCCAGGTAGAAAAATTTATGCAAATTTTCTCACGTTCCAGCCAATACAAATAGCTACAATTACTTTATTAGGGTGATTTAAAGATTAATTTTAAGATTTAAGATTTGAGCCTAAGCTGCCAAAATGTTAAAGCTTCTTTTGTGTTCCAGCTATATTAGAAGAACTCCTAGAAGCGTAAGGACTCTGGTCATAAATTTCATTATGCAGTCTTTGTCACTCTGCACTCCGCAGTTGGCATTCTCAGTAAATCATGAAGTAGTCTATATAATTGTAAACTTCTTAGAATTTTCAAATGAAGAAATATTTTAATATTTACGTTTAAAAATTTAAAAACCTCGGAAATAATCCTCAGTTTGTAGGAGGGTTGTAAATTTTGTAAAATAAGTAGGATTAAGATTGCATTAAGATTTGTCAAATGCAAATATCAGTTATGTACTCATGTTTAGAAATTGTAAACTTTAATGCACTTTTTATTTAGATAGTCCCCCCCCCCTTAAACATTAGAATTTATTTCTAATTTATTTTCATCACATGAAAGCTCTCAATAATTTAGTTAAAAATTCAAATATTTTGTTGAAAATTAACTTTTCTTTCATATTTTCTCGTTTAAAGTTCAACAATTTATTATCAAATTGGCCTTTTCTGGTTAAAATATCAACTATTATATTTTTTCTTGATAATTTATCGTTTGAAAATTCAAGAATTTGGTAGAAAGTTGCACAATTTTTTTGTTAGAACTTAAGTATTTAGATTGAAAATTTAGATTTTTGGTTTAAAAATGTAACAGTTTGGTAAAAAGTTCCACTATTTCTTTTAAAATTTCAATTTTTCGTGTAAAATTAACTTTTTGGTTAAAAATTCATATCTTCGACTTGTTTTCTTAGCTGAAGATTTATGTCGATGTATTTTGTTGAAAATTAATCTTCGTTGTTGAAATTTAACTTCCCTTATTGAAAATTCACATTTTCGGTTTAAAAAATAAACTGTTTTTTTACTTTAAAATGTAACAATGAATAACAAATGAATGTCAATGACATGAAAATGGTTAAAATCGCCTTAGTTTCATAGTGTTACAGTATTTAAGGATATTTCAATATTATTTAATAAACACAAAATTGTTTATAATCAAATTATTTGTTGACAACATTTTTTAAAATATTTTTTCATCATTTCACGTTTTTCAAGTTATATTGCAAGAAATTTGGATACAAACAATATAATGATGAAGACATTTCTCCTTGAGATTATTATTGTTAATATTATACAAAATTGAATCAAGAAATCCATTAATCAGCCATTTTTTGACCGAAAAATGAGTTTGTTTTTCGATTTTTTTTTAAATTGGAACTTTATGATCATTTTTAAAAATTCATAATTTTTTAAATAATTTGATAATTTTTTTAACAAATTTAATAAAAAAGTTCATTATTCAGGAATTTTTCGGGAGAAAAATTCATTTTTTTCAGTGCCAGTCCTTTCAGTTGGGAACTTCATGAAAATTTCCGCAATATGCATAACTAGTTGATAACTTTTATGATTTTTAAAAATGAAGTTAAAAAACAAATGCATAGATCAAGCATTTGTCGGCCGAAAAATTCGTTTTTTTTTCGATCAAAACTTTTTTTAATTGGGAAATTCATGATAAATTCCGAAAAAAATCATAATTTATTGATCAGTTTATGTTTGAAAAAATTATTAATTGAAAAATTCATTATTGGGACATCTTTCCACGCAAAAATTTTTTTTCTTTTTTATCAGCATTTTTAATTGGGATCTTCATAGTAAATTCAGCAACATTCATGATTAATTAATAAATTTTATAATTATTGTAAACGAATTAAATATAAAAACAAGTGCATTATCCGGGCATCTGTCGAAGGAAAAATTGTTTTTGTTAATTTTTTTTTACGCCAGTATTTTTAATTGGGAACTTAATAATTACTTGATTAACACTCATACTTATTGGATCAATTCTATGATGTTTTAAACAAATTTAATAAGCATATGCATTATTTGGGTATTTGTCGACGAAAAAGTTTTTTTTTTCATTCTCAGTCCTTTTTCAGTTTAATGTTCTCATTACTTTCATGCTTTTAATAAGGCTGTAATTTCAGGATAATGCATTTGTTCATTCAATTTGTTTAAAAAAAAATATATATCATTTATCAACTGATTATGATTTTTTTTAAATTATCATACAGTTGCAATTAAAAAGACTGACATCGAAAAAAGAATTTTTCCGTTGACAAATACCTTAATAATGCATTTGTTTAATGAAATTGTTTTGAAAAGTCACACAATTTATCAACTAATTATCAATGTTGTTGAAATTGTCATAAAGTTACCAACTGAGCGGACTGGCATTGAAAAAACTGAATTTCATAACCTAAAAATGTCCGAATAATGCATCTATTTATTAAATTTGTTTATAAAAATTATATGATAAGTCGACAAATTATGAAGTTTTATAAAATTAGCATAACTAAAAAAATGGCATCGAAAAAACTAATTTTTTTTATCGAAAAATGCTTTTTAATTCATTAGTTCATTAAATTTGTTAAAAATATTAACAATAATAATCTCAAGAAGCTTTATCATTATATTGTTTTTATTCAAATTTCTTGGAATATAACTTAAAAAACATAAAATCATGGAAAATCGTAAAAAAAACATTCTTTTAATAAATATTTGGTTATAGAAAAATTATTGTTTATTATATAATATTGGAATATCTTGAACTAAAGTCTCTCTATGAAATTTAGTCGATTTCAGCAATTTACTTGTTATTGACCGGGAATGTCAAATAGAAAAAATGGCGATTTTCTCGTCAAATTTCTCTATTTATAAGAAAATTTAATGTCTAATTTAAAAATCAGGCTCGACTACTTTCTTAGAAATCCTGTAAGAATTCGTTTCAAATTTTTTTGGACTAAAGCCGTCAATATTTGTGAACTGTACGTTATTTTGAACCAAAAAAGTAGTTTTTTCCTACTGTGCGCCGCACACCCCGCGCAGATTTTTTTATTCGTACTTGCAGCGCGGCGTCAATTCTCGGAAGAACTATATCCAGCGCCGGATTAACATTTTTCGGGGCCTAGGGCTAAACCTCGAAGGGGCTCTCTTAAGGGCAGAGAAAATCCCAATTTGCTGTAACGTACGTAATTTTCTGGGGTCAGGGGCCCCTCGGCCCCCTGGGACACTAGCCCCACCGTGCTCCTTGGTAAATCCGGCGCTGACTATATCAGAGGGCCCTATGTCAGAGATTCACTGTATTAAATAAAAATATATTCAATACAAATTTTTTCTTTCATTAAAAATATTTAGAAACATTGAGAAATAAATTTTATCATGAAATAGAATGACTTTTCTCAAAAATCTTATTTACTGAATTGATGAAGCAGAAAATTTTTAATTTTTATTAATGGATAAACAAACTGAAAACAGCCACTAAAAGTCATATTAACGCAATGTTGGAACCAACCATGTGTTCGACATCAATGTAAACAAGATCTCGTGAATACATCTTTATAAGAAAAGGATCACATGAATGGCAACATGATTAAAGAAAAATTAATAAAGAGAATGATTTATTTTTGTCTTTAAACGTCCATGGAGGAATTTTTTTTTCTATAATATGTACTCGTTAAATAAATAAGCAATATCGAATAAAAAAGTGCATTACTTATCATATTTGGTTATATAATAATTTGAAATATAATAGAAAATAAATGAAAAGGTTCAAAGAATTGGGAGGGGGGGGGGTGACACCCAAAAATTCCTAGGTATGAATTTCTCCATAACCCGGCAGTGGTCCAATATTAAAAACAAATGTCGTCTTTCTGATACCCATTGAAAAAATGCAACGAAAATGATCTTGAAGTTCATTCTTATCAGAAATCTTTTCACACCGAATGAATGTAACAAGTAAAAGCATAGCAATTTGGTCCTGAATTCTTGAAAAATGAAAAGATTTAGATTGATTAGCGAATGCGATTGCTACAAGAAAGAAAAATCTCGACCTAGATATTTAGGAGATCTGGGACAATCGAGTGATTTTTGTCAGTCATCGATCATCGTCGCACTGATGGATCTGCGATTGGTGTTCAACTGATCACTGGCGGGGGTAACTGGAATCCTTCGCGTACGATTGGCCTCGTTGAGTGTGAGAAAATCTCAAAATGGTTCTTCTCGACAGATTGGTGCGAGAAGGAGAAAAGAGATAGAGTACAGGGTTAGATTTTAGAATGAAGGAGAGCGAAAAGGTGTGTTGGCAGATCGAGAGGGAGAGAGAGGGGAGGGAGAGAGAGAGACAGCTCTCAATGCCTGTCGTCCGGAGATGATTTATCGCAATGACGTTTTTTTCTTTCTCTCCTTTTTTCTGCATCTCTCCCTGATTCTTCTTCGTCTTCCTCATCATCATCATCATCATCCGCTGCACCTTTCGCTGCAGGCACATGATCGGCGATTTTTACTGGTATTGGATCCATCCTGCTACGAGGGATTTTCGGTGTGGCACCTCAACAATAAGTCAAATGATCGAGCTACTTTTGCAGGTGCCCTTCTTCCTCATGATCAGCAGATTAAGACCAAAAAATTGTTTGCACTTCGATTCGGATTCCAGATGTGCCTCAGATTTTATTGTTTGGGATTTTACGAGAAATGTTGGACTGGAAATGAGAATCAGCTTGGACCGATTCTTTATCATGTGACAATTTGGAATCATTTTCATTTGAGGCAAGGATAAGACAAGTCCTATCGAAAAAAAATAGGTGGAACTATCGAAATATTATTTTATGTGACTGTTTTCAGTTTGTTCCTTTTTCTCGAATTTTGTAAATCGCCATTTCCAAATTAGGAATTTTAATTCTAAACATTTATTTCTAAAAGTGAAATTTTAAATTGTAAATGATTCTTCAATAAGAAGGACCACATTTTAATCCTAACTTTTCAACCGAATTTACAAACAAGTAATTCTACTTAATGATAAAAATTATTTAGGAATGTTTCTAAAGAAAGATAAAATTTGATTTTTTTTTTAGTATTGAGATATAATTCTGTTCTGAACATTTTTATATAAATAATTGTCCGTACCAGTAACAAAAAAATACCGGTCCCGACAAATTTCAAATAAAACTAAGATTTTTGAATATGTGTAATAAAATAATAAAGGTTTTTAAATAATGACATTTTTTCATTAAGTTTGCAAAAAGAATGTCGAATATTTTAAAGTAATATTTTTTTCAATTTTTCAGGGTAACCAAATTTCAGAAGAAAATCGAATAATTTTAAGAGATATTTGGATATTTGGAACTAAACAAAATGTTGATTTTTCAAGATTTCAAATAAAAAATTGTGAATCTTTTTTAAGAATTTTAAAAAGTTTTCTTAGGATTTCAGGAAACTTTTTTAAAGATTTTATATTTGAAGAGAATAATAAAAAATATTTTAAAACATTCCGTAAGGCTTCCAAAATAATCAAAAAAGAATCTGGAACATTTCAAAGAAATTTTTAAAGTTTTGCCTACATTTTTCAGTTTTATGAAAAATCCAAATCATTCGAACAAATATTAGGAAGCATCTAACAAATTTCAAAAATAATAAAAAATGTTCAATAACATAAAACGAATTTAGTTTTTTGAAGATTTCGAACAAACAATCTAAAAGCTCTTTAAGAATTTTAAATGAATAAAAAAATGTTCTTAAGATTTCTGGAAAATTTTTTTATGGTTTTTTTACTAAGCAAACCTTTTTTTAAGAGAATATTGAAAAAGATTTCAAAACATTCCAAAAGATTTCGAATATTGTTAAAAAAAGAATTTGGAAAATTTTAAGACAGTTTCAGGAATAATTCGAGTAATTTCAGAAGATATTTATAATTTATAGATATTTTTTCGACATACATATCTGAAATCTCTAAAAACCTTCCTGAATTTTCTGGAAAAACCTGGGAAAGTTATATTTATATAACCTTAGAGTAATTAAAGAAACTTGAAAAACAGTCATTCAAACATTTTTTCTGCGTTAAAAATAATTTTTTCCTTCTAATTATAATTCCCCTAAAATTTATTTTCCTGTTTAACTGAAAAAATTAGTTTTAAACTTGACCTCCTTTGGTAATTTCATTTTTTAAAATAAAAATTGAGAGTGTTTGGTTTAAAATTAAAATTTTTGTTTAGCTGACTGAGGATACATCTATTTTGTTAAAGATTCGTCTTTTGGGATGAATTCAACTCTTTTTCAATTAAATTAAAATATTGTTTACGTTAAGTATAAACTATTACATTTTTTGTTGCGAATTCATCTATGTATTTGTTTGAAAATGTAATCTTTTTGTTTAAAATTTTTTTTTGTTTGACAGGAAATTAATCATCATAGTTGAAAATTGATCTTTTTAGTTGAGGGTTCAACTATTTTATTGAATTTTTTCATGAATTCAGTTGTTTTCTATTTAGGATTAAAATCTTTTTATATTAAAATGTCAACTAATTACATTTATCTTCGAGAATTCATTTTTTTTTTGTTTGAAAATACAACTTGGTTAAAAATTTAACTACGTCATTTTTTTAATTTAAATATTTATCATTCTAGTTCCTAATTTGTATTTTTTGGTATTTTTTGGATTAAAAAATTAACATTTTTTGTGTAGAAAAAAGTTACAAATACAACTGATGAAAATCATCCTTGTTTGGTTGAAGGTTTAGCTATTTTATTGATAATTTGTCTTTTTTAGATGAATTAAACTGTTTTGTATCCAACATAAAAATGCGTTTAGGTTAAAATATTAAATATTACATTTTTCATTGAGAATTCATCTTTTTTGTTTGAAAGTTTAACTGTTTTGCAAAAGATTAAATTATTTGTTGAAATTTTTATCTGACAAATTAGAAATTTTGAAAAATCTTTTTTGAAATTCCTCAAAAATCTGAGGTAGGTTATGTTTATATAAACTGAAAAACAAATAAATAGAATTGAAAATGAATAATTACTCGAAAGTTTTCTTTTGTAATAAAAAATTTTTTTTCGTAATTGCAGAGTATTCAAACAGATTTGAGGGATTTTCGAAGTATTTCAAAATATTTAGAGATTTTAAAGCACTTCTTAAAGGATTGTAAGTAACTTTGAAATATTTCAAGGGATTTCACAGATTTTTTAAGGATTTTAAGTGATATAAGGATATTTCAAGGAATTTTCAAGAATCTTTTGAAATTTCATCGCCTGTAAAAATATTTAAAGGGATTTCACAGGATTTTAACTCATTTTATAAGACTTCAAGGAATTTAAAATGAATTTAAGAATTTTTAAAAAAGTTTCCAATACGGGTTTCAAAATATTTCAGGTGATATTAAAAACTTTTAAAAATGTCGAGTGGTTTAAAAATATTCCAAGGTATTTCACAAGATCAATTCGATTTAACCGAATTTCAAATTTTTTTTATTGATTATGACAAATTTGTAAAAAATTTGAAGTTTTGCAAAGTATTTCATATTATTTTAAGTAATTTTCTGGTATTTCACGGCGAGTCAAAAAAAAAAAAATTAGCCAATTCCAATAAAATTCGAGCGGGAATTTAGGGATTAATATTTCATAGTTTTTAAAAATCGAATCTTTTTCAATAAAAAAATTTTCAATAAAACAATATTAACTTATGAGTAAGACACTGGAATGCTAAAAAATAATTTTGTATGAGAAAAAAATCATTGTGTTCCGACAAAATCAAAATTGAAGATCGTGTTATCATAGAATGAAAGACATTTTTTAGTTAAAAATAAGAACATATATTTGTTAAAGAAATAATAGTTAAAAAGAATTATTACTACGTTAAAATTTCAACTAAATTTTTATTAAAATGTTATTAATGTTTGTTTTTTTTAAATGCTTGTAACAAAGAATGATATTTCATATATTTAAAAAATGCTATGGAATTTTCTGCATGCACAGTTTTCACAGAGAATGATAATAAAAAACTGTTTTTTTTTGTATTTGACAAAAACTATGTTTTTTTTTTATTTAGTTAAATGCACACTTGTTTGCACAAAGTTATTCATGTCTAAAATTGTAAAAAAAATCGAATAGCCCAAAATTCTTAAATGTCGAAATTTTTTTTCTGTGAAAGCAAAATTACAACATGTTTCTTTGGTTCAAGCTTAAAAAATTTCAGGTTAGACATTTTTAACTTTTTCAAAAATGTGTGCATTTAACTTGATTCAAAAACATGTTTCTTGTACATTTTCAAAAAATCTAAATGAAATAAAAAATTTGTTGTTATTTGTTTTATTTTTATCATTGGTTCTTTTATAATTTTCAAATAGTTTTTACTAGTAAGAACTGAACATATCAAAAATAGGATTGTTTCAGAAAAATAATTGCATTTGTAATAAAGCCAATTTTTGTGATGTCTCTATTTCTTTATTTCATTTTAAAACTGTAGGTTTTTAAATATGAAAATACAATCATTGTTTGATAGAAGCGCTGCGCCAAGAAATCTGTCAACTGTTTTTCGACATTTTTTATTTGAGATTTAGAAGTTAACTATTGAGAGTAATAAGTCCATTAAAATTTTGAAAAATTTAATTTTTGTCATGTATCGATCCTATTCATCATAATTTTAAAAAACCAAGTTAAGACATGAATCTTTTTGATCTATTTATTTCACTTTTTTCGGATGGGAACCCACACTTTGTTTAGTCTCAACTGAAACGATACGATTTATTTGAATATTTTCATTCCGACTTGGCCTAATCCTAGAATAAAAAAAGATAATATACAAAAATTTGTATTATATATGCAGGTTCTAATGTGAAAACCTGACAAATTTTAAAATTTGAATGTAAAATTATCTTTATTCTATTTTAATCTCCTGTTGAAGTTTTAAATTGATGTATCTTGAAACATAAATTATTAGCAACTTTATTTATCAACTCTTGAATATTACGAGAAAAATCGTTATTTGTATCATAAAAGCTCTACAAATTAAAATTTCTCAAGAAACCTAAATTGAATTACAGCACTTAGTTTCCTTTGACACCATCACAACAATGCTAATTACAGTTTAATTGACTTTCGTAATTGAAATTCAAAATCCGCCTGTTTGTCTCAATATTCAAATAAAATTCTTCGATAATTTCCCTAATAGCTTTAATTACTTTAATTGTAAATAAATTACCCTAAAGCATTGCATAGCATTTAATATAGCAATTATAACTAAGACTGGATCAGAGAATCCATCTACCAGGTGTATACATATGAAACCGGTATTTTTTCAAGAAAAAAACACATTTATTTCAAGAGAATGATAACAAATATTTTATTCAAAGTATGCGCC
>NC_046659.1:73055449-73071139 GCF_010883055.1 Belonocnema kinseyi
ATATGCCAATTAGCACAAATGGTAAGTTCCGACAGTGCCTACAAGTGTGCCTACTGGCCGCTAAATGGCAATACCGGTTTCATATGTATACACCTGGTAAATTGAATTTTGCATTTTTGTTAAATAAATAAAATAGGTGTCCGATCACTCTAATTATTGGCAGAGTTCCATTTGTTGATGTTATGTATTAAACTTATTGAAAAATGGATTTAATAAAAATTGGTTTATTTTTTTTTCACGTATGTCAGGGGTTCAGAATTTGTGTGTGCTTAAGAAATAAAATAGATTTTGATATATAATGTCAACGACCCCAAGATTTGTCGAGGGTTAACGAGGAAAAGGAAAAGTTTTCTTGGGGTGGAAGACATTTGGTATGTTTGGCATTTTTCTTGCCATGGGTCTATTCTATGGGACGTTTGCCTTTTAGGATAGGTCCGGGTTAATCTTCCATCAATATTACATCGAGTACACCTTGCAATATTTCTTTCAATGTTGAATGAAAACACAATACCCTGCATAAAATATGCATTGTTAAAAAAAGAAATAATTTTTATTTAAAATTACAATATTTAATTGAAAATACTTGAAAGTTCGTCCGACAAAAGGGCGTAAGTGCCCCAAACCGCATTTAATTTTAAACAAAAACTAAAGAAATGTTTTTAAGTATTGTCAGGCAAGGATTGAAAATTGAAGTCCTCAAAGATAAACATAAATATTTAAGAGAGGGCTCTCAAACCAAAAGCAAATTTCTGATCATTTCCCGCACAACAAGATTTTTCCAAGTCATACAAATTAAAATTTTTTAACATTTACAGCTGAAAAAATGTTTAATTTCAATATAAAAATTTAACTAAAAAATAGGAGCATTTCAAAAATAAGAACTCTTCTAAATTTAAAGTATTAAAAATTAAAACTTTTTAATTTATCAATTGAACAAATAATTTTATCAGAATTTTTCAAACTTAGGTTTCTTTCCCGCAAAAAAGCCTAGTTTCTTTCCTTTAATTCCCTTTAGGTGAAAAAATGGACATATGATGATTTATTTGTAAAAATTACTATCGGCGAGAAAACTATAGGCATCTGCCTTTGAAGCTTAACATCTCAGTAAAAAAAATGCTAGCGCAACAAAGAAACAGTCATTTAAAAGCTGAAAATGTTCTACGTTAATGAGCTTGAAGACGTTTATGTAAAAAAATTTGTTTGCTTAGCAGACTGAAAAATGTAAAAAAAAGTAAGGATTTTTGGGTACATTTAAGAACAGTCAAGTTTAGAGCATTATTTCTTATACAAGGGGCGATGGAAAAATGTTGAAAAAATTCATGAGTATGAGGAAAACTGTTGTAAAGCAGTTGCAGTTGAGAAATTTAAAAAATAATAAAAATTGTTGCTCAAAAGCACAAAAATGTGCAACTATATTATCTTCAGTTCTAATATAGATGTTAAAGCGATTCAAACTGCAAACTGTAATTTATAGGCTCTGTATTTATTTTCAATCACCCGGAAGGATGTGTTACTCTTCTTTTTTGTGAAAATCGCGATATTTTTAGAAATCTTTTTTGTTGGAAAACAAGTGACAGAAAGCAGGTGGAGCCCTTTTTTTGTTTTACTGCCGACCGCTGATGCCATTCTTCGGCCCCTAGTTCTGAATGCTTGGATGGCACCTGGTCACGGGTCAAAGAAAGGGACCAGCGGTCGGCAGTAAAAAAAACGGGCCCCCCTGCTTTTTGTCACTTGTTTTTCAACAAAAAAATGTTTAAAAATATCGCGATTTTCACAAAAAATAAGACTAACACATCATTACGGGCTATTAAAAAAAATACAGAGCCAATGCATTACAGTTTGGAGTTTGAATCGTTTTAATATCTGTATCAGAACTAAAGATAATGTAGTTGCACATTTTTGTACTTTTAAGCAACAATTTTTATTATTTTTTATATTTCTCAACTGCAACTGGTTCACAACGGGTTTTCTCATACTCGTGAATCTTTTTAAATTATTCCCATCGCCCCTTGTATAAGAAATAATGCTCTAAACTTGACTGTTCTTAAATGTACCCGAAAATCCTTACTTATTTTACATTTTTCAGTCTGCTAAGGAAAAACAATTTTTTACATAAACATCTTCAAACTCATTTACGTAGAAAACTTTCAGCTTTTATATGACTGTTTTTTTTTTTGCGCTAGCATTTTTTTTGACTGAGTTGTTAAGCTTCAAAGGCGACTATAATTTTCTCGCCGATAGTAGTGTTCGGAAGTGAGAAGGGGACTGGGATTCACCAACCGACACGATTCTAAGGGAGCTTCGAGGATTCTTAATGAGATATTTGAATAGACTTTCCAGGATTCTTAAAGATTTGATGGATTTTAAAGGATTTCAAGAATTCCAAAAGAATTTTAAACAATTTAAATATATTTCAAGAATTCTTAATGGTTTTAAGGAATTTTAAATGTTTTTAGGAAATGTTAAAGCTTTCAGGGCATTTTAAAATATTCTTAGTAATTTCCAAGCGCCTGACAAATTTAAAGATACTTTAAAGATATGTTAAAGATTTCAAAGGATTCAAAATAGTTTAAAGTATTTCCAATGATTCCAAGAAATTTTGAAGAGATTAAAAAAATTTGAAGAAATTTGCAATGAATCTAATAATTTAAAAGAATTTCGTTGAACTTCAGATGATTTAGAAGGATACTATAGGACCTATAATGTTTAACGATGTTGAAAAAGATTCTAAGGGATTTTTAGAGGATTGTCAAAATAACCACATAAATAAACAAATTAAATTTATGAAAAAACGACATGAGTTGCAAAATATTGTTTAATAACAAAAAATGGTTTTCATAGAATATGCATTCTTTTCAATTATAAAAACAAGACATTAAAAATACGTTCGTTGCAATGCCAATGCAGGCTTGAAATGATCTCAAGGTACCGTGGCCTGCTTGCTCCCTCGGCGACCTTTTTCTATTATTCAGCGCTGGACTCAGTCTCGAAGCTGGGCGGCTCTCAACATACTATCGGCGAGAAAACTATAGGCTACCTTAGAAGCTTAACAACTCAGTCAAAAAAAAAAAATGCTAGCTTAACAAAATAACAGTCATTTAAAAACTGAAAATGTTCTACGTTAATGAGCTTGAAGACGTTTATGTAAAAAAATTTGTGTGCTTAGCAGACTGAAAAATGTAAAAAAAAGTAAGGATTTTTGGGTACATTTAAGAACAGTCAAGTTTAGAGCATTATTTCTTATACAAGGGGCGATGGAAAAACGTTGAAAAAATTCATGAGTATGAGGAAAACTGTTGTCAACCAGTTGCAATTGAATAACTTAAAATATAATAAAAATTGTTGCTTAAAAGTACAAAAATGTGCAACTATATTATCTTCAGTTCTAATACAGATCTTAAAGCGATTCAAACTGCAAACTGTAATTGGTAGGCTCTGTATTTATTTTCAATCGCCCGTAAGGATGTATTAGTCTTATTTTTTGTGAAAATCGCGATATTTTTAGACATTTTTTTTGTTGGAAAACAAGTGACAGAAAGCAGGGCGGGACTCGTTTTTTTTTACTGCCGACCGCTGGTGCCTTTCTTTGACCCGTGGCCAGGTGCCATCCAAGCATTTAGAACTGCAACTGGTTCACAACAGTTTTCCTCATACTCATGAATTTTTTCAAATTTTTTCCATCGCCCCTTGTATAAAAAATAATGGTCTAAACTTGACTGTTCATAATGTACCCAAAAATCCTTACTTTTTTTACATTTTTCAGTCTGCTAAGCACACAAATTTTTTTACATAAACGCCTTCAAGCTCATTAACGTAGAACACTTTCAGTTTTTAAATGACTGTTTTTTTTTGTTGCACTAGCATTTTTTTTTACTGAGTTGTTAAGCTTCAAAGGCCGATGCCTACAGTTTTCTCGCCGATAGTAGATACATATACATTTTAAATTAAAAGTCATAATTATAAATAAAATTTGTACTTTTTTGTGAAATATCGGAATAAGCAATCACAGGCCGAGGTACATAACTAAATTTATATATATATATATTTGATCTAAAAGTGTTGAAGTACAAGATCAGTGATGAGAATGTGTTCGCTAAAGCCGAAGAAGCTTTAACAAAAGAGATTTCACAATCATTAAAATACAGTATTTAAACTTTAATTTTGAGAAATCGGTGCACAGATATGGAGGAAGTACAAAGACCGAGCGCCTAAAATTATTAAATTCTCTCAAATCTCAAATCGGAAATCTTTGATTTCTCTAAGTTCCCTGAAATTCTTTAGTATTCGGAATTGTCTAAATTCTCTAAAATACTTAAATTCTCGGAAATCCTTAAAGTCTCTTAATTTTCCGACTTCCTTAAATATTTTAGAATCCTTCAGTTCTCTATTCGTGGCTCATTCGTGGGCTTGTAAGCAGCTGATCTGTTCCCCTCATTTGAGGCGCCCAGGTCTTCTTGGCTCGATCTGGCTTCATATTGAGGGCGTTCACTCGCGTAGACTTATGAAGCTTGCGAGCAATTTTTCTAATTTTTCTAATTTTTCACGAATTTGTTCTGAATTATTGTGAAGTCAATTTAATCCAGAGAGTTCTAAGAATTTAGTAAATTCCACGAATTCAAGAAATTAAGATAAATTCAGATATATCTGGAAATTCAGAGAAATCAGGTGATTTGACTGAAAACATCTTTAGTTAAAATTTAATTTAAAAAGTTTAATATTTTTGGGTAGCTTTACATTTTTAAGCCCCTATCCACATTAATCGGTGAAAAAAAAAACATTTTGCTAGGAAAACGAAACCAAGCCTCTTGAATTCTTATTGTTTAAAATTATTAAGTTGTAGAATTAGAGAATTTAAAACATAGTAACTTTTTTATATTTGTATATTACTAATTGACAATGCAATATTTTCTGTGTGCTGTAATGGGCGTATAATATTAATAGTTATTAATATTATATATCAAACATTTAAATATTAATATTTTTATTGGTATGAAAATATGTATGACACTCCATAATTAGATTGAATAAATTTATCTCGATTGATCATTGGGGTTATGAATGATTAAACATTCAAAATTATTTTGCAACGTTTCGATAGCTTCGTTTACTGACCTCTTCAGGCTTATACAAATAAATTAAAGTTTCACATTTATAATAAAAAAGATAAAATTGAAAAATTCAACCACCCGTAGTTGAACAAGGTTATGAACAAGATTATGAACAAGATTATGAAGGAAGCACAGGATTGTTAGTGAGATTTCTATTATACCTGCAATGAAGACGAGGACGAACTTCCGTAACCCGGGTAGAAATTACCTCTTTATGCCTAAACTAAATATTGGCTCTCACGAGGCCGCAGCCAGATTTCCTAGCTGGAAGAATCTAGGCTTTCCCTCTGCTGACCCTCGACAGGTTATTGTCGTATTCTACTTGTCTTACATTATTTATATACTCACTTTTGAGCATTACATTTTTTAATTAAACTAAATAAAAAGCTTTATTCATAAAGATATATTTAAAAAATAATTTCTATCTATTAATTATTTTCTTGAGGGGACCTTGTAAAGCCTTCGACAGGTAATAAGTCTTCTCGAGTCAAATTTAACAATAAGTTTAGCTTTAGAATAACGTGCGGAGTATAGTTAATAATCGAATGTCAATAAAAATACGAGAAAACGGTGGAGTGTTTCTCAGAGGCTACAGAAAGGTTGTTAAAATCTTTAGATCAAACTTTTGTAAAGAAAATGTATTTTACAATTGGATTAATATTTTCCTTCTTTGAATCAAAAATTTCTGGTAATAGATTATGGAAATGTGCTCGTTAAACTTTAATACTACTGCAAGCATAGCATCACACTTCAGAATTTAAAGCATGATCAATTTTTTAATATTTTTTAATAATATTTTATTTGAATCAACAAAATTAAAAACAATAGCATATGCTTTTGAATAATAGTGTGTGAGGGACTATCTAGATCCTATAAAGACCCTATTAATAGGCCCTCATTGAGTTGCCTAATGATGACCCGGTAAAAAGGCTTGCATTAAAAAATATTGAAAAATTTCATTCATTCATATTGAATACTTCTGGATCCCGTTTTTGTCCTCCCTTTTTTGTCCTCCCGTTTTGAATATCCACGGCAGTTGAAGCTAGCTCTCAAATTGAATGCCTTTTTGTACCTAGCGCTGACAATATTATGCTGAATACCACAAAGCAACCCAGAATTACACAAATTTTAATCCCTTTTAATTTAGCAAATTTTGCTACATTTATTTACTGTTTTTCGAATAATAATCAGGAAAAAAGCTTTTTAAAACATAGCGTCGGTCATTTTACGATGTCAGGATCAATTTCCATACAGAAGGTTCTGGTAAAAAATAATTTTTTCAATTTTTTATCATGATTTTATATTTTTTCAATTGATAATATTGAAACAAAGCGAACATTTGACGATGAAGAAAAGTATTCTTACATACAATCCTACTAGATTTGGAAAATTTCATGCTTTTAGAGCGCGTTCTAATGCTTCAAACGAAAATTGTGTTTTTAATGTATTCGAGGTTACGCCTGACAGCTCCGATCGGCTTTAAAAGGGATTGAAATCTTATAATTTTCGCCGCCTAATGAGAATTAAAAAACTGAGTACAGAAACGGCATTCTTAGGGATTCAAATTTTCTGATACTTTTTAATGCCAGGCTTCTTACCGGGGACCTCGCTAGCTGAGCGTGACGCTTTCGCTTGTGCCCTCGATAGATTGCCACTTTAGGGCCTTGATAGAGAATAGGAAATCAAATCTAGACAGGGCCTCTTAAGAACCAAGTTATAATTTCTACCCGAGAAAGCGCTTCCCTTCGATTAATTCGAAACTTCATATACCTATATATTTTGACGCGGTGATCACGAATATGATGTGAAAATACCAGAAAATTTGATTTTCAAAGTCAAAACCCCAAAAACTATAAAAATTTAATATTTTTCCGCTTATTTCAGTCAATAATAAAAATTTACAAATAAATTTTAAATACAAGTTGAAGATCTTTCAACAGCATACATTTTATGTTAAATATATTTATACCCTACGATTGATAGTTTTGGAGAAAACATACGATAAACATGAGAAATCACAGAAATAATGCAAAATTTCTAGCAGCTCGAAAATCCGTTCCATTCCTAAAGTTGCACGTCAAATTTTTATGCATTCACATTACTTGAGAACATTATTTCTTACAAAGTATAAAAATTTCACATTATATAGATTAAATGCATTTAATATTTTCTTGAACATAACTTCACTTTTAAAATCTCATGCCACGTGCCCCATGTGCAATAGATTCCAAAAATATTTAAAAAGTTAAAAAATATTTATAATTGAAATTCATTTATAAATGTGTGTCTGTGTATAATAGCTCTAAATTTTAACATTGTTTTTTAAAACATAATAGTTTTCTCCGAAATGCAAACTCTTAACATGTTAAAGGAATACGAACAGTTAAATAATTGTAGATTTGTAGAATATTGAAAAATTGAAGTTTTATAAAACACAAAGTCTGAAAAAAATATGATTGAAAAAACTTTTTAAATTTTACTAATTATATGAATAAAAAATTAAAGGGGCCATATCTGGGCCAAATCGGGCCCCTATTTTTGATGCTCAGATCTGGATCCTGTCGGGTAGGGCGTTTCATTTACGGTCTGGCGCTAGGCAGATTACCCTATCGGGGCCCGATCGGCGCCCCACTAAAATTTCTGCAAGGGTAGTCAGAGAATAAAATTTGACGTTTACTGGTTGTCTGTGAGATGAAGTCGATGGCGAGACGAGTCTTCACCTCACAAACGACGCGTGAAAGTCAAATTTTATTTTCTGACTAGTTGAATTTTTAATTTGATATTTTTTATCACGAATGTGAAACTTTAATTTATTTATATTTGCCTGCAGAGGTCAGTAAATCAAGCTGGCGAAACGTGGAAAAAAAATTGTGGATGTTTATTAATTTATAATCCCCGTGATCAATCGAGATAAATTTATTCAATTAATATTTTTAATAATTTTCTTCCTTTTTTACGTAAAAAATACCAAATTTAAGGTAAGTAAAAAAAGACCAAATTTAAGGTAAGTCAAAAAGCCCCAAACATATATAATTTCTCTGAAAAACAATTATATAGCCGATTTTCTGATTGTCTTCAAATCTGCCAAAAATGTTTGTAGTGTAGGATGGGAATCCTCTTGAAACATAGAAAATAAGTGCAAAAAATAATTTCAAATCTTTTAGTAAATATTAAATTGTTCAATTATGTTTTTAGATCAAAATGATAACTTCTTATATGGTTTTAACTGAACCCTTGAAATCTGTGATTGTCTGTTCACTTTTTCGCTTGTAATGAGACATGCTGAAATATTTAATGTGAAAAAGTACATAAGAATTCGCGAATTTTAAATTATTTTGATTATTAACACTCGAAAGTTACTCCAAAATCGATTTTCAGTAAAAAAAAAAAAGCATACAGGTGTGAAAAAAAACGTGTCCCGCCCTATAAGTTACATGTGTCCCAACCTATATATTCGGAATTTTTGCATTGTTGAGGGAAAAAATGATATGCACTGTATGCAAAACGCTCTTCACAAATAATAATTAATTTAATTCATAACACATTGAACTCACTTACCTTGCAATTTCGATGAAAAATATTCTGTTAATGGGGGTTAAATAATGTCAACGCGATCATATTTCCACTCCTTGTAAACACTGTTTGGTGCAGCTGCAACAAGCATGGGCCATCTTCCTTGAGTCCGTATAGAAAGTGAGTCACTATTGGTACAATAGTAATATATAAAAGTAATAACAGGTGGCACCAGTGCAAATAAATTGAGAAAACAGGCTATTCCAACCTATACAATGTCCCAACCTATGCAAACCTACCAATTTCCATATTTAATTAATTACAAATGATTCGACTTATTCCTTTTAACGATAATTCTAAAATTTGAATTCGTTAAGCACATCAGACAAGGATGATAATTCGTCAGATATTAGAAAACTAGGCATATTTTGACGATTAAGGAATTTTTTCAGTCTTTCGCATCCTTTAATTTCGTTTCCCATCACTTTAACGAATATTTCGTGAGAAAGTGGGCGGGTATAAAATCGCAAGATCAGGATAGGGCCTGATCTCATGAAAATGAAATACGAGGCCCCTCACGATACCTACAGTACATGTGTGTATGTCATACATATAGAGACTAAATGCGATTCGAAGAGGAAGGCGCGAAATTCAGTCGTGCGGCTTATCGATGCGAGGGAGGAATACCCATAGGCGGAGGAAAAATATTTTTGAATTATTCATTCTTTCAACAACAAAAAATCACCTTCTTGGCATACAAAACTTTTTTGACCCCACTGTATTTATTATTTAAATAACCCTTTTTCTGGGTGGCCGCATATTAGGAAAAATCTGAAAGTCATGTAGAAGTCAGAGATTTAAAAAAGGCACTTTTTAAAGATACAGCCCCTATAATGATTTTTTAAAATGAAAATATCACTTTAGTTGCATTTATTGCAATAAATTAATCCATGGTTTAAATACTTCTGAATTCAGGTCTACATCTATTTCTGAATTTCCACACATTCTTTTGAAAGATTTTAGGGCATTTTAAAATTTTCCACGAAATTCTTCATTGATATTAATAAATTGAAAGGATTTTAAAAGATTTTAGGATATTTTAAAGAAATGTAGGGAATTTTCAAGAGGTTCACAACTTTCAAAGGATTTCGAAAGTTTTCAGAGTATTCGACTTTAAAGATTTTAGAATATTAAAAAAAATCCATGGAATTGTCTAGAGGTTGAAAAAGTTTTAAAAGAAATAGAAATATTTAGTGCAATTTAAAATATACTAAGGAATTTTTAATATATTTTCATAATTTAAAGCTATTTTAAAAGATTTAAAACATTTTTGGGTATTTCTAAAACTGTTAAGGAATTTTGAAGAGCTTTAAAAGGTTTCAAGGGCTTTCAAAATATTTGAAATTTGTAAGAAATAATGATATTCCAATCATTTGAAGAGATTACGGCATATTTTTTATATCTTAGAGTATTTTTAAAACTTCAAAGTAATTTTATAGAGTTTCAAAAATGTTTAATATTGAAATTTTTTAACAATTTTACTTTATGCTGGGTTGTTTCACTTGAATTTTTATAAAACTAAAATCATCAAATTTAAATCCTATTACTTAAAAAACAAAATGCAATTTATAGACTTTAAAATATATTTCAAATAAGATTAATAATTTTTAGTGATTTTCATTTGATATTATTGGTATTTTTACTTAAAAATCACTGGATTTCAAAGAAAATTTACAATTTGGTACAACTATTTGTTACGTTATTTTAGACATTTTCTTTTGAAATTATTGGTATACATTTGAAAAGAAACAATTATATTTAAAAGAATATTCATAATTTTTTAACAATTTTGGGTTATCTTAGCGTTTCACATCAAAAATTGGTATTTTAAAATGTAAATAATTATAATTATAATTTGAAACAAGTTTAGAATTTTTGAACAATTTTTTATTACGTTAGTGTTTCTCGACGTAAAACAAATCAATTTCAATTGCTGCAAATTCAATTTTCTTCAATTACAATACTTAAATTTCAATTTGTTTAAAATTAAAGACAGAAATTAAAAATGAAAGAAAATTGTATTTTTAGCAGTTGTCTTCAATTTCCAACTGTTAAAACCCCAAGAAAAAGTTTAATCTTGTATAATTTTATGCTTATTTAACAATTAAACATTTCAGTTCATAAAGAATTTAAATAAATTAGATTTTTCATAAAATGTTTCGGTATCAGGTTTAAAAGAAGATTTTGCAATCTTAAACAATTTCTTGTTACATTATGTTAGTGTTTTGGTCGAAATTTGGTATTGCTATTTGAAAAATTGTTTATTCAATACTGTTATGTTATTTCAAATAATAGATACTATAAAATATAAAATTTTTATATTAATATTAAAATTACATTTTAATTTAAAAATTGTGTGATGAAAAAAAATTGCTCACTTAGCACCCGTGTTTGTTTTCTAGTATAATATAATGTTTCTGCACCACTGTAATTAATTAAATTTCCTTAACAGAAAGTAGCATATACACAATTCATAGAAATACGCCCATGGAAGCGATGGAGGGTGCTGGTCGCTTCGTTTGAGATAGTCCACGTCCATTTGCAATATCTAATCTCATTGAGCCCGGCGCCTAGACTCTAGAGCCGCTCGCCAAATAGAGAATTTCTAGCCACGACTAGTCGTACGGAAAACAATAGATTGCGGCAGAGTCAATTTTGTACATTGTGCCCAGCATTTGTGTCGATGCCCCTATCGCGACGGGTGATATGCACGTGATCGAATTAAGCCCGAAAATTAATATCGAAGGAATTTTAATTTTACCTTGTATTTCACGAAATTCCTAAAAAATTATTTCACAATCATCTAAATATTTTCTCTTAATCTAAAATTATTATATTATCGTTAAAAAAACTTTTTTTCGCAATCACTATTCTATTAGCCTGTAACATCCCCTGAAAGGTGATCTTTAGAAAGCCTCTGTAGTGATAATACAATATTCTAGTTGGGATTGAACGATTTTTAAATGTCGCGCCATACGAGCTGACCAATCACAACCAAGTAGATGACTGCCACGTTAGTCGCATATTTTCACGGCCAAAGATAAAATAAACATCACGACTCACTTTTCAGATGGCCATACAGTCTCATAAAATACGCATTTCGAATAAAATATCGTACATCACTCAAAGTGTTAGACAAATCCTCACGTGGAACTTAAAGTTCGCAAGGACGACTCGTCCTGCAAACATTGATCTGCCCAAAAAGACACGCCCAACAATCCTGGTGATGTAATATACTATTAATTTTAGCTAAATGCTTGAGGAATATTATCAAGATTATGTTATACTTAAAGGATTACAAATCAATGATAGATCAGTTACTTTGAAACTTACCGACTGATGTAGTCCTGAAAGAAAAACTGGTCTGGCGGTACTTTCCATAAAATCTGTGGGTGATAACAAGGGGCGGGGGGGGGGGATTTATAAGTGGAAATAAGGTTACGAACTTAGATAAAATTCAGAACTTAAATCCAATAAAAAATACAACAATATTTTTGGATAAAATTTTTTTTTTTATTGAAAAGGATACTATTATATTTTTAGTACGAAATTCATTTCGTTTGATTCGCAATTTTATTATTTGGTTGAAAATGTAATGATTTTGTTTAAAATGCAACTTTATTGTTTTAAAAAGCAACTTTATTGTTTTAAAAAGATCACCTTTTTCAAATAAATGCAACTACTTTTTTAAAATTTTATTTTTTTATTAGAAATTTTATCTCTTTTGTTAAAAATTTAATTATTTTGATGAAAATTCGTTTCATGTTTGGTTGAAAATAAGTTTTTGAAACCAACAATTTAATTCATCGATTTTTGGTAAAAAATTTATCTTTTCCAGTTGAAACTGTAAAAATTTGGTTAAATTTTTTTTTTATTCGAAAATTCAACGTTTTGGTTAAAAATTCATTTATTTTGTTAAAAATTCGTCTTTCTTTGTAGAAATTTAATCTTCGTTGTTGGAAATTTATACTTTTTGGTTAAATGCAATTGTTTGGTTGAAATATGAACTGACACAAATTGGAACAATTTTGTATAAAACTAATTTTTTATTCAGGATTCATCATTAAAATTAAAAATTCAGCTATTGGATTTTAAAGGAAATTTTAATGAGAAAAGTTCTACTTTTTGGAGAAAAAATCAGCTTTTTAGCATGAAAATTCAATAATTTGGTAGTAAATTAAACTATTTAGTTGGAAATCAAAACTTTTTGGTTGGAAAATCATACTTTTGGGTTAAAAATTCAACTTATTTGTAGTTAATTCATCAACAAATATATTTGTTGTGAATTATTCGTCTATTTTGATCAAAACTCGTATTTTTTGGTAGAACAAAAATTATTTTGTATGGTCGAAAATGTATCTTTTTCGTAGAAACATGATCAATTTTCTTGACTATTAGTTGTTTTTTTTTGTTCAAAGTAATTTTTTTTATCAGTTTTCGCCTGAAATTTTAACTAATACATTTTCGGTTGAAAAAAATTAATTAAATTAATATGCTTTGTTAAAAAGTCGTTTTTTTAAACAGAAAATTGTTCTTTTTTTGCTAAAAGTTCAAGTTTTTGGTTGAGAAGTCAACTATCTTGTTAAAAACGTATTTTTCTTGATTGCAAATTATTTTATTTTCTGAAAATCTATTTGGTTTTTGATTAAGGAGACCACTGTTTTCTAAAAAAGTCGAGCTTCTAGTATAAAAACTTTATTCTTTTGTTGAAAATTCATCTTTCAGGGTAGAAGAGTCATCTTTCTTTGCTGGAAAATAAACTTTTTTCATGAAAATTCAACTGCTTTCCAAAAAAATTTGTCTCTTTTCCTTAAAAAATTCAAATACTTGATTGAATTTTAGTTCTTTTTGTTTAAATGTTTGACAATTTGATTCAAAATGCATCTTTTTATGCTAAAACTAAAACTATTTTGTTAAAAATCTAATTATTTTTGAAAATTTAACTAATTTGTTAAAGTCTTTATTTTTGGCCCAAATTTCAACTACGTTGTTAAAAATTCATATTTTTTAATTGAAAATTAATCTTTAGACTGGATAAATTATTCTTCCTGGTAAGAAATTTATCTCTTTTGGTTAAAAACAACTTCTTGTTAAAAACTCCACTATCTTCGAAAAAATGTTTTCTTTTGGCCTAAAAATGTTACAATTTAATTAAATCTTCAACTATTTTTTGGAAAACTCATTTCTTTTACTGGAAACTTCACTTATTTAAGTTTTAACGCAACTGTTTGAAAATAATAATTTTTTTTAATTCGCTTTCTTGTGTTGAAAATTCATCTCTTTAGGTAGTAAATCTAGCTTGGTTAGAAATTCAACTATGTTGTTAAAAATGCAATATTTTTCGGCTTCGAAATCTTTGGAATTTAAAGTTTTTCGTATTGAATTCAAAATGTTATTTACATAAATTTTATTTTAAAGAATGTATAAACGTGAAATCTGGTTTTATCAAAGGGCTACCTTAATTTGGGATTAGAGGGATGTCAAAAAAGGCCATAATTAGTAACGTAGTTTATGGTTGTTAATAACTAAAGACAGATTTTATTATTAAACAAAAAATCTCGTAAAGATTTCCTTTCTTCCTTTGTATACATTTTTAAACTTTGTGTAATTTGTTTCAATTAATTAAATTTAAAAATTAATATATCTCAGAATTACTTGGCAAAGTGTGATTTCACAAATTATGTGAGTATGTGGCTTGGCACCGTCAAGCCTTCAAAAATGTACCCAGGTGGCGCCAGGTGCCGTTATCGTTACCGCTACTGTTGACAAATGTAACGTTTTCGTAGTAATTATTGCAAAAAAGTAACAATATTTACTTTTTTAGTTGATTTTTTATTTTATAAATGACAGAGTCTATGTTAGTCTAATAATAAAGTTTCTGATCAAATCATTTTTACGCAAGAAATATCATTTTTAATATTTCTGACTTTAATTAGTGTTTGAGCGTGGGTGACACAACAGGACTTGCTTCTGTAGTTATTATTGTCATCGAAAGGATATTTCTTTTCGACCACTTGTCCTGCTGTGCCAAGCCCACGCCCCAATACTAATTAAAGTCAGAAATATTCAAAACGATGTTACTCGAGTAAGAATTATTTCAGCATAAATTTAATTATTGAATTACACTTCATTTCCTCCCAGCATAAAGTATTGGTAAATAAATCCCCATAAAAAGTAAATTATTATATATTTTAGAATTTTGAAAAATGTATTGTATTAAAGAATATTGAATGAATATCTGTGATTTTTTTTTAGAGTTTTCCTAACGTCGACCTCATTCTGGGAATAGCTGAAAGTCGACAATTGGGAACGTAGGCCGTAAAACTCCAGTTTTTGAGATGTTTGACCTTTAATTGGGCAACATTTTTTGTAGGATGAAAGTCGTGATGATATCTATGAATTCGGAAGACTTTAAGTTTTCAGGTGCGCTTTATTAAACAATTTAGACATTTTTTCCAAGTAAGTTGCAATCAAAATAAGTGAGAAGCCTCGAATTTTGATTCCGACTTTATTTCATACTTCCCATCACAGGCAATAATGCCCAAATATCTTTAGTGAATAGTGAGGATTGTAGAAAATGGGTGCAGATGATTTTGAATATTGTTTAAAGGACCCCGCACTAAATGTATGGGAAAATGGCTTTCGGTGGATTTAGCTGAATATTTGTAATTTTTAAAGTTATAAGTGCCGGATGAAATATCCGAAAAAAAAATCCAAAAAAATGGACAGTTTTAGCGCTATGCGGCGCTCAGCGCTCAAGATCAGTGAATAAAACGAATTACAACAGATTTAGTTACAAAAGTGATGTCAACATAGAAATCACGGTTCAGATCGTGGTCTGGCATATTTTCGCCTACACCGTTGACTCATATAGCGCGCTTCTTAAAACGATCAAACGCTAAGCGCCCAAGATTTTAACTTGACTAATTAATCAATTCTTTAAAGGCAGAAATGGTACCCAAAGTAACATTAGTAACTAGTGCGCACATACCGATAATAACATTCTACC
>NC_046659.1:73071239-73077018 GCF_010883055.1 Belonocnema kinseyi
TCCTGGTAGCTTTAGCGACGCAAGCGATGTCTGTATACGAAACACGCATTAAGAAATGGTCAGTAACATGTTTAGCCAAACCAATGACAATATGAGTCAACATCGTTGACTCATATGGCGCGATTTTCAGAACGGGCAAAGGCTAAGCGCAGAAGATTTGAACTTGACTAAGATATCACTTTTTCAAAGGCCTTTCACAAAAGAAATGACAGATAAACATACCGTCGTCGATGGAAATAATGAGTGAATGCTGCATGATGAACGACTGTCACTTTTTAAAGCAAAAAGCGAACGACTTCAGAATGAGCGACGAACTGAAAGTAGGCCTAATGACTTCAAAAAAGTTGAAACCTCGGCATTCACTTATTATAATATTTATATTAAACATATATTAAACAGCATTCACTTATCATTTCCATTGACGATGTTATGCTTGTCATTTCTTTTGTGAAATGTCTCGAGAGCGGATAGTAATTTTATTGGTAAGCTTAGGGGAAAAAATTCCTATCCGTTCCGTTCTGTATTAATTGTGTTGTATTTCTTATTCCCTTTTTGTGTTTAGTTTCTTGTGTTTATTTTTTTTATTTTGTTGTTTTTGAATTTTTCTTTCGTTTTATTAATACATTCCTCTGCCTTTTAAGACCGTAAGAGCTTGTTTCTCTTATGGTTTAAAAAATGGCATTCAGAGTTCGAGTTAATTGCTATGTGTGCGATAGAGTTTATCAAACAGGACAGGCTCGAATTGATGGAAATAATAATCCTGATTGGCAAAACATTGTAATTTTTAGACGCCTTCAACTTCGAAGACCACCACTTGAAGTCGCCGATGAGAGTAGGTTATGTCTCAATTGCAATCAATCGATTCGCAATGAGATAGAGGAGCTCCAATGTGATCCAGGCTGTTTAAGACTTAATGTTCTTACACAAACAGGCAGGCAAACGTGCATGTTCTGTAATGCTGATGTTAATACTCCAAGGCCTTCAATTGAATGTAGAGTTAACGCTTTTATTGTCATGGACATTTTCATTCCAGAAGAAACAAGAGCATGCTTAAATCATTTGGATGAACATGGTTTCATCTTAGGCCCCTTGCTTCCTGGACTACAAGCGATTAATAGACCGTATAACATTCCGGGACAGCAGTTACTTCTGTTTTTGCAGCAACTTCGTAACGAAGCAAATGTTCATGCGGTCGCAGCGTTTAATAATGAGGATAGTTTCACTGATGAAGAGTTTGAAGCTATTGCTTCTGTAACAAAGGAACAATTTAGAGAATTGTATGTATTTTGTAATCCTATTCCGCAGTTACATGGACATGGTGGCAGATACGTGAGGAAAAAAGATCTGCTGACTTTCCTTTACAAAATACGTCAAGGTCTTTCTGATGAATTTCTGAAAGTGATTTTTCATTATTCAAGCCGGTAAGCTACAAGCATGGCTATTTCTACTGTAAGAGAGTCTTTAATGCAGTGATTTGTGCCTGGTAACATTGGATTTAATGCGATAAGCAGAGAGGAATTCATTGAAAGACACGTGCCATCATTCGCCAATGAACTTTATAATCCACAACCAGAAATTCCCAGAGCTATTGCTATCATCGATGGAACTTATGCTTACATGCGGAAGAGCAGTAACTTTCGCGTACTTCGACAGTCATTCTGCAAACATAAAGGACGTCACTTGGTAAGACCTGCTCTCATTGTTGCTCCAGACAGATACATACTTGAAATACAAGGACCATATTTTTCTGATACGCGAAACAATGACGCACAAATACTCATTAACGAATTTGAAAGAGATGTGGAAGGTATGAGAGAATTTTTCGACATTGGTGATATTTTTATAGAGGACCGTGGATATAGAGATGCCCAACCACTTTTAGAACGCTTAAGAATTGTGTCCAAGATACCACCATTTCTCCAACAAGGACAGAGTCAATTGATGACGGAAGAAGCAAACGAAGCTCGGCTAATAGCGAAATCTAGATGGATACTGGAATCCAGAAATGGCCACATAAAGTCCATTTTCAAGTTCTTCGAGAAAACCATTCGGATGGCTCATGTACACAATCTAAGGGACTTCTTTCGTATTGCTGGTACCATAATGAATCGATACCATCCTGTTATCGAGATGCAAGGCGCTACAGCAGAGCTTGAAAGAGAATATATAGCGAGAGCTCTTGAGCCAAATATTGTGCAAGTGCGCGTAGAAGTGGACAACATGCGTTACGGAAATGCAAATTGGAATCGCCTGAATGAACTTCAAGTACCACAATTTCCTCGCCTTACATTGGAAGAAATACGCGACATAACAATTGGCGTGTATCAAGTAGAACTTGCCCCAACTTACGTTCAAGACAAGCTGCAACGAGAAGAAGATGAGGAGTTTCAACTAGATACGCGACTTAATGAACCTGATTCGATCAGAGTACGAGTATTTTCTCGTTTCCGAAATGCGGCAAGGTACCAGCTGTGGATTGCGTTCAATGAGATCGATAACATAGGACCAGACAATAACGAAACGCTTCTCGGTTATTACTGCACATGTAAGTCAGGGCCCAGAACTCTTGGCACTTGCGCACACATTGCAAGCGTTTTATGGTTCCTGGGTTATGCACGTCACCAGCAACACGTAAGGTATCCTCAAACTTCCTTGCTACAAAGGATTCTAGACGCTGCTAATAGAGGTGAACAAACGAACCAGAATCAAGAGCCAGAAATAGTTTAATATTTCGCTAAAGTGACTAGGATTGGTTTTATTCGCTGATCTTGAGCGCTTAGCGTTCAATTCTCTTGCGAAGGGTAGAATGTTATTATCGGTATGTGCGCACTAGTTACTAATGTTACTTTCGGTACCATTTCTGCCTTTAAAAACGTAATGAATTAGTCAAGTTAAAATCTTGGGCGCTTAGCGTATGATTGTTTTGAAAAGCGCGCTATATGAGTCAACGGTGTAGGCGAAAATATGACAGACCACGATCTGCACCGTGATTTGATTTTTATGTTGACATCGCTTTTGTAACAAAATCTGTTGTAATTCGTTTTATTCACTGATCTTGAGCGCTTGGCGCCGCATGGCGCTAAAACTGTCCATTTTTTTGGATTTTTTTACGGATATTTCATCCGACACTTATAACCTTCACAATTACAAAGTTTCAGCTAATTCCACCGAAAGCCATTTTCCCATACATTTAGTGCGAGGTCCTTTAAATTTAAGAAATTAAAATGTTAAAAATCAAATTAAAAATTCTATTTAACGCCCAATAATGAGGTTTATGTGCAGGATTCATGAAAAAAAAAAAACAAGAAACTAACAACCAAATTTGGATAACCACCATAAAATGTTCCTATTGCAAATTGAAAAAAGATTAAGTTTTTCTGAAAAAGAGAAGAAAAAAAATTATTTTTTTGGATAAAAATAAAAAAGAGGAAAGAAAAATGAGAAGACAACCAAATCCCCTACTTTTTATTTCTTATTTTTTTCTTCTTCATTTTTATTATTATTAAATCGCAATAAAAAAAATTTGTATAAAACAATCACCAGCAGGTAGGGACACCAACGAAACCATGATCGGGGAGAGAGCATCGTGGTTTCGTTGCTGTTTCTTGCTGCTCAAATTTATCTTGCCTTAATAAGGTTGATATATGAATGCATAAACGTTGGTGATTATTTTTCACAAATGGTTTGTTATTGCCATTTGATAATAATAAAAATAAAAAAGACGCACGAAATAAAAAAAGGTAGAAGGGGATTTGGTTGGTTACTCTGGTTTTGAACGGATCTTCACGTTTCGGCACTCACAGAATGTGAAAATGACAAAATTTTGTCGATGTCTGTCTGTATTTCTGTATGTCTTTTTATTCTACATTTTTTTATTTTTTTTCATTTTATATTCTATACCTTCTGTATGTCTGCCTGTATGCCTGTAGGTATGGTTACCTGAATTTTGTAGTTACGCTAACTTTTGAAGGATTTGTCGAATCGAGCCAGCCTTTGATACACTTCTTAAGGGTCCCAAAATAAAGGTTTAGTTCGTTAACTAGATTTTTCCAACAAAAATTACAAAATTTATAGCATTTTCAAAATTCTAAAATTTGTGTTCTTTATATTTTAGAGTTTTTTGTGAATTTTTTTATAGAAGGGTAGAAGACTCTGTTAAATTATCTAAATGAAATTTTTAGTTTCGGTGAAAATTAGAAAAGTTGTTTACTTTTGAAATTTTCGAGAATCTTCAGAAAAATAGGAAAAAAATTTTTTCTAATAGAATATTAGAATAATAGAAAATTTCATTTAATTTATTCACTAGATAGATAGATCAAGCCAATTTTTCGATTATATTACATTTCAAAAAGTTAGAGCTTTTTAAAATTTGAAAAAAAAGTTTTGAGTTTTAGCATATTTTGTCGAATTTTCCGGTACATGAAAAAACACTTGCAAATTATCATAATGACACTTTTAATTTTGAGAGAAATTAAAATAGTTATATGCATTTCAACGTTTTTAAAATTTTCAAAAAAATGCAAAATAAATTTTGTTAAGAGGTTAAGAAATATCAATCCAAATTTTAACTAGATATATGAAATATATGTATTTCGAAACTATTCTTATGAAATTTATTCATTAGGCAATAATTCAAACATTTGGGTTATTGATTTTATGCTTTCACGATGATTCATTTTGATAAAAAGAGATATTTCAGGATTCGTAGTTTTTTACACGAGTGAAACCCGAAATATCTCTTTTTATCAGTTGCATTATTTTTTAAAATATGTAATTTTTCTTTTTAAGAGGTCCGTATAAGTTTAAAGCATTATTTTCCGAAGATTCTAACAACATTGACAAATTATCGTGCTTTGAAAACCTTCTTAAAAAACAAATGAAAAAAATGGAGTTCCAATTTATAGCTGTATTTCCTCAGAAGTTTAAATTACAAGTTTTCGATTTAAATTATAATATTTCAAAAAAATGTATTTAAAGTGTACGCATTGAACGTACGAAAACGAGCGCGAAGCACGATTGCGTATCCGCGCACCCCAGGCGTGCTTAAACTTAACGCGAACCACGGTGCGAGCAGCGCGCAACGGGTATGTACCCGCGCGGCGGCATATCTTTCTCTTCTCTTTTTTAGGGAAATTTGTATTTTATTTTTTAAATTGCAATAGGAACATTTTATGTTGGTCGTCCAAATCTGGTCGTTGGATTCTTGGTTTTATTTTCATGAATTTTGCACATTATTGTTGAAATTCAAAAAAATAGTCATTTAAAAGCTGAAAGTGTTCTACATTAATGAGCTTAAAGACATTTATATAAAAAAATTGTTGTGCTTAGTATATTGAAAAATGTAAAAAAAAGTAAGGATTTTCGGGTACATTTAAGAACACTCAAGTTTAAAGCATTATTTCTTATACAAGGAGCGATGGGAAAAAATTCATGAGTATGAGGAAAACTGTCGTGAACCAGTTGCAGTTGAGAAATTTAAAAAATAATAAAAGTTGTTGCTTAAAAGTACAAAAATGTGCAACTATATTATCTTCAGTTCTAATTCCATTTCTAATATCAGCTCATTTACGTAGAACACTTTCAGCTTTTATATGACTGTTTTTTTGTTGCGCTAGCATTTATTTTTGGACTGAGTTGTTAAGCTTCAAAGGCAGATGCCTATAGTTTTCTCGCCGATAGTAAGTACAGTCTGTCAAGTTAAAGCGTGGGTGGCTTTACTCGCAGTCGGTAAGGTGTATCGACATGATTTTGGTGTCAAAATATTAAGAAGAGCTCCCTC
>NC_046659.1:73077118-73085984 GCF_010883055.1 Belonocnema kinseyi
AGGGAGCTCTTCTTAATATTTTGACACCAAAATCATGTCGATACACCTTACCGACTGCGAGTAAAGCCACCCACGCTTTAACTTGACAGACTGTACATACGTACGTACCAGGGCGATAGTTTATTTACGAACAAAATGAGTTGAGTCAGTATGGTGTGTTCTGTTCATACAATATTACAATGTTATTAATCACTGTGCTAGCTTGCTCGGGTCTTGCGAACTTAATTAATTAAATAGTATAATGGCCAGGGAAATCGGAGTAGGGCGGTTATCGGAAGCGTCCATCAACGGCAGCCACCCCCTAAGGCATTGTTTCCCTTCAACGTCCAGACCTCCTGGTGAAGGCGCAAGATATCGTTAATGACGCGATGCGATGTAACAACGTAACGCGCACTTCTCAATGTTGCCAGCTGCAGAAAGTTCACCTTCCCGATTAAACAGCTTTCAAACTGTGTAGAGAATTCAACGGAAAAGGGTGATTGAACTTCGAATTATTCTTTTGAACCTTGTAGACTTTTTATTTATTTTAATAGTCTTTTTCCGCTGAAAAGAAAAGAATAGTTGAGACAAAAGCTACTTAGTTGTGAGTAATTTCTTTTTTATTTAAGCCGTGAGCACTTGGAAGTTTTCGTTTTCTAATGTGCGATAGTCAATTCCGCTCCAGCTACCTCTGCACGGTTCCCCCACTACGCGGCTTCCCCTCACTCAGCCCAATTGCTGCCGCCGAGCCTGGGCAGGTGGAGTTCTTTGCACCTAATGATGACTCGATGCGAAATATAATATTTTTTAATTTAGCAGTTGGAAATTTACAAATATAATATTCGAAATCTATACATTTAAGCGATTTCAACGATATGTTGTTTGACTTTAAAAGTTGAAAATTAAAGAATAAGTGTTCAAGTTTATGTGAAATTGTATAGACAATTTCTGAGTATATTTTCCTCAAATCCACTGCAGTAGATTTAATTTATTGGTGCAATATTTTAATTAACATGAGAAATTCCGGAAGCTAAAATTTGTCCAGATTGGAAAACTTATTAACTAACATCTGTGCGAATTGATAAATTTATGTTTCGAGATGGGAGACGTCCCAGACGATTGGAAAAAAGCGATGATCGTACCAATATACAAAAAAAAGGAGATAAAAGCGACTGCAATAATTACAGAGGGATTAGCTTACTAAGTACCGTAACTAAAATATACTCAATAATACTTATTCGTAGGGTAATGAAAATAACAGAAGCAAAGTTTTGGGAAGTCCAAAGTGGGTTTGTGCCAGAAAGGTCATATACGGATCAAATATTTAGCTTAAGGCAAATAACAGAAAAAAGTTTGAGAGTAGGAAAAAAGTTTTCTGTGCATTTGTTGACCTAGAAAAAGCTTTTGACAAGGTAGATAGAAGTAAACTTTGGGAAGTCCTGAAAGAGTATGGAGTCAATGGATGGCTCCTACAAGCTGTAAAAACAATACAGACGGGTAGCAAAGCGAGTGTAAGGGTGAATGGGAAATTGAGTGACTGTTTCGATATTATTCAAGAAGTTAGACAAGGATGCGTTATGTATTCATGGTTATTTATATTATTTATGGACAAGTGTTTAAGAATGGCTCTTTTCGACGAAGAGGATGTGGATCTCGAAACAATAAGGGTACGTGGGTTAGCGTTCGCAGATGATAAGGTTGTTATGGCAGAGTCAATCAAAGACTTTCAAAGAATGTTGAATAAACTAGATGCAAGCATGAAGAGCCTGGGCCTCAAAATTAATGCAACTAAAACAAAAAATATGGTGTTCGAAGGAAAGCCTTGGTAGCTTATTTAGTATTTACTAGGGACGGGAAGATAGATGAGGAATTAGATAGACGAATAAATGAAGGTAAGAAGGTTATTGGTAGAGCAAGTACCCTTATCAGAAGTAAAAATATATCAAATAAACCTAAAATGGCAATACTTAATTCTATATTTGTACCGACTGTACTATACGGTAGTGAGACATGGACTTATCAAGAAAAAGACAAGAGTAAAAGGAACGCAATTGACATGAGATTCATGCGCATAATATGCGGGAAAACCCTGATGGACAAAGTAAGTAACGAGACAGTTCTAAAAGAATGTGGTGCAGAAGAGACGCTAGTAGACACATGGGAAAGAAATCGGTAAAGATAGTTCGGGCATGTTGAGAGAATGCTAAATGAACGACTAACGAAACAAGTGTATCAAGGTAAAGTAAATGGCAACGTGCCCAGAGGTAGACCGCGGAAAGAATGGTTAGAATGTGTGAATGAGACCTTAGTTACAAGAGACATAAGAATTCACAGAAACACGACAGCCTGCATGAAAAAATGCATGGACATAAAAGAAGCTAGAGAAGTATGCCAGGACAGGAAAGTATGGCCGCAAATAGTTAATAAAAAGAGAGTAGAGTGAATGACGCCTGAAACAAAAGACCTTGGCCACTAATGGACCCAAGTGGGGAACCTTACATAACGACTTTGTGAGGATCTTCACTTGGGGTGATTGCTAGAGAGATTGATTAGCAACCTAGGCCGGAGCAGTGTTGTGGAACGAACGTTTTATTGACATAAGTAACACGAGAATTCTGGATCAATATGAAAATTCTCTATCGCTGCCACACCTCACTCCTTTCCCCCACTGAGTGAGTCATGCCTACCCCAAAAGGGAATAAAAATGGTTTATTTATATACAATCGAATTTCTCCGAATTATCCTTTAATAATTTTGCATTCCTAGTCCAAAAGTATTAATGGCCTCATTCGTAGCTTAATTTTGAAACTGACTAACAAACAGCATACATTATTTTATTGCTTAAACAATTTTTTTATGAAAGTTAATTGAAAATACTATTTCAACGCATAAAAAGCAGAATATAAAATATTTTCACAGAGTCAAATTCAAAAGTTTTGTTTTTCAAATCTAACCTTAGATGTTTTTAACAGGGACCAAAAAATTAAATTAAATTTGTTTCAAGTGTCGAAAAAATAATCTTAAACTGAATTCGCCAACGTTTAAAATAATTTTACTTTCTTTCAAAAATAATAAGTTTGATATTATCGGATCCAGACGTTTTACTACCCCAGGCACTACTGTTTTCGTTTTATTTACTTAAACTTCAACAAGAACAGACTAATTTTTAAACCAAAAAAAGGAATTAAAAAAAAATAATTTCTAGTTTCCTTAGGAATTTTTATATTGGTTCTTTTAAAAGCTTTGAAAATTCTGAAAAATCATCTCAATTTTGGGTTCAAAATCTTTAAAAATATATTTTTTATTTTAAATGTTTTTCAAGTTTTTAATTATTTTGGAATCTTTTCAGAACTTTTAAATACATATTGAGCTTACTCGAATGTTTTCAAAATTAATAATTGTCTAAACCTTTTTTTCAGTTTACAATGAGAATTACGTTTTTTTTTTGGTTGAAAATTAATTTTTTCAACTGAAAATATAACTATTCTATTTTCGGTAGAAAATTCATTTCTTTGTTTGAAAATTTAACTATTATATTGAAAATTCGTTAATGTTAAATGATATGGTGAAAATCAGCGTATAGTGTTACAAATTAATCTGTTCGGGTAAAATTTGTTTTATTTTGTTATAAATACATGTTCGTGGTTAAAGTCCCATCATTTTAGTAAAGAAAATAATTTTTTTTGTTTTTGAAAACTGTATTATTCTATTGAAAAATCATTTTAATTTAGTTAAAAATTAAGTTTTGAACTGAAAATGTAACTAATATATGATTGCTTGATGATTTATCTTTTTTGGTTGACAATTCAATTATTTTAGTCCCATTTTCACATTTTTGTGTTGAAAATTTTTCCTACAATTTTTTGAAAATCCTGCAAAATTAAATCTTGCAGATATAATTTTAAAAATTTTGTACTTTTTTTTAAATGTTTAAAAAAGTTAGTATTTCAACACAAATGAATTTTTAATTTTTCTAAAAATTTTGATAAAAAATACTTACCTTATTTTGAAACCTTTCGATTTTAAATGCAAATTACGTTTTTTAGTTAGAAATTTATTTATTTAACCGAAAATTTAAGTATAAAAATTTTATTTTTTTATTTGAAAAAAACTCTCTGAGTGAAATTTATTGATTTTCTTTAAAATTGTTGCCAACTGAAAAATGCTTGAATCGCAGAAACTGTTTTTTTTTTAACTGCAGTTTTCACTGCGATACTTTCATATTTCGATGTTTATTCTTCTTATTTCTGGTATGTTATAAGCTGAATTTTGTGAAATTTCTTTAAATCAAAGAAAATTAGTTACTCGCTCTTAGTCAAAGAAAAGTTGCATTAATGAAATTTCTTTGGCCCAAAGAAATGTTTTTTTTTTGTTTTGACACAATTTTTTCGTTAATTTAAATCATTTTCAAGTCATTTTCAGATAAAAGAAAAAAATTATATGAAAGAAGCGATTTCTTTAATTGAAGGAAAATATTTTCATGAGTATTAATTACTCATTGAAAGGTAGCAAATTTGGATAATTTTAAGCTAAGCGAGGGATTAACTACTCTTGAAATCTGATGTTCGGCTAGTTGAAATGATTTAAATTTGGCCAATTTAGCGGTAATCTTTTAATATATCTTAAAATCCTTTAGCATATCTTGCAATTCTTGGAATTCCTTGAAAACTTTTGAAATATTTTGAATTCCTTGAATTCCTTGAATTACAATAAAATCTCTCAAAATACCTCATTAAGCCCCGTGGACATGGACACATGTTAAATCATTTAAAATACTTCGAAATCACTTGAAAGAAATTTTCCAAAATCCCAATATACCCCTTGAGTTATTACGAAATTCCATGGCATCTCTCAAAGCAATTTATTGAAAACCTTTAATATTCCCTAAAACCTTTTAAAGTAATTTCTGAACATACCTTAAAAGTTTTTAAAAATTCTTAGAAATTTACAAACATTTTATCAAATCCCATGAAATCCTCTGAAATTCCTTATATTCCCATGAAATCCCTGGAAGTCCTTTAAAATCCCCTCAAATATTCTAAAACCTCGTAAAATCTTTTCTAATATTTTGAAATACACTTTGGAATATTTTTAAGACCAAGTATCGCCTTCTAACAATATCTGCCGCATTTTATTTTCTCTTCCGGCATATTTTATCGCCGACGTAATTTCTTTGTCGGCGGTATGCTAAAGAATTCCAAAGAATTCTAGGTTAATTCCAATAAGTTTAAAAATTCATCTACCACAAACTACGCCGGAAGAGAAAATGAAAGTATGATCTTTGTGAGTGACAGGTGAAGGTTATATTTCAGCTTTATATCTGTAATCCCCCCCCCCCCTCCGCCCACATCTTGAAAAGAGCGACGAGTGTCATCGAACTCGTATTTCAATTCTTTTGAATTATAAACAATTTATGACGTGTTCCGAGGAATTCAGGGTTAAGTCCAACAAGTTTGAAAATTATTTACAGTAACACTGTACAAAATTTTAGGAATATTCCCAACAATTTAGTATAGGTAAAATTCACTACTTTGGATACGAAAATTAACATTCTTATAAACTTGGGAATTTTTCTATTATTGAGGAAGAATTTTGTTGGGAGGCAATTTTTGTATCATGTATTGTAATTTTCCTAATCACTTAAGGAATTAAGAAACACCGCATGACATCACAATCTGAGACTTCTTCTACTTTTTAAGTAATTTTACCAATATAAAATGGGAAATAATCCAGAATATAATAGGTAATTTTTCCTCAACCATTAGTAGTTTTCATGTTGAAACTAAAAAAAATCTTTTTTTTTATTATTTGTAGAAAATTAATGTTTTCGTAGGGAATATTTCTATTGCGTAGAGGAATTTTTTAAATACGGTAGAAAATAAGGAAACCCTTAAACATTTTAAGAATTTTTCAGTTTTTATTAGTATAAATTCGGAAATAACCTGAAATAAAATTGGGAATTTTTCCTGAACTATTGGTTGTTTCCCTGATAAAATAAGCAACAATATGTAGATACTATAATTTGATAGTATTCTCAGCATCAGCACTGACTACTGACTGTACTACTTTAAATATGTTGGGAATTTTTCTTCACCTTATGAAAATGAATTTACTGAAAGCGTAACGAAATTTTCCCACAGGAAAAATGATCGGGTTGATCAAGTCCCAAACATTTTCAGGAATTTTTCTGTAAACAAATTTACAGTATTGATTGCTTTTTTCATATATTTTAAGAAGAAAATTTCTTTCCGCAGTAAAAATATTGAAATTTCTCCGACATTTTTGTTTCAACTTTAAACATGTTGCACTATACAAGCAAAAATATGCACAAGAAAGATAATAAGTTGGCGTATTTCATAGAAATTTATTTAAACTTAAACGAAAGTTGAGAAAACGAACTATAATATACCAATAATAATGGCAACATTTACATATGGTAAAGTATTCAAATATCTAATTCAATTTTAAAATTATATTTTAGGATAAAGTAGGTGAAATCGATAATCACATTTTATTAATGCAATTTACATATTTATTGCTTTAAATAATTTTTTATCGGTGTGCGTTTCATTACGCAATATATTCGAATTAAAAATTGTCGTTTATTTCTGCTACCCAGATCATTATTAAATATTGTCCGTTTTATCGGAGTGACCGATTTAGACCCAGTTTCTCTTTGATGCGCGAATTTGCGTCTTTTCTATAAAACACATAGAACCATATCTTTCTACAAACGCAATCTCGTTCTCAACCCTCAGCGTTTTACCATCCCTTCAACCGAATCCCCCTTAACGCTAATTTATCTTAATTACATTCTAGGTGCGTCGGTACGCGCCTTGGTCCATGTACATATACATTATAGTCTACGAGTGAGAAATGGAATGTATGTATTCACTTGAATGTGTACATCTATATCTATATGTATGTAATATACCAGCCCTAGCGAATGCGCTTTGTGTATTATCAAGCCGGAAGGGACGCCTAGCCAAGCCGGGATTCTGTGAAGATATTTAATTCCATTTGAAGTTTAACGCGGAATATCTGTGAGGCTATTTGGCGAAAGGATGTAAATTTAGTTGTTCAAGACTGGTTATATGTTATCCGCTTTTACAGCGAAAAGAAAAAATATTTTTTTATCTTCTAACTTTATTTTTCTAACGAGTAGGGACTTATAAATGAGGATTGAGTGAACAAAACATAAATTCATTTTTTGACACAGGTGAGTGACGCTATTTTTCAGTAGAACAAATCTTATGAACCTCAAAATATATACCCTGGAACCTGGATTTAGCTAACCTTGAATGTACGTTCCTAGAATTGTCCTCGGCATTTTAATGAATGGAGCCGCAAGGACGAGAGTGGCGGGTGTGTTCAGTCAAGCGTGACAAACAGATCGGGGATCGAACTCTTGCCGCGTCAGTTGCATAAGGTTCTCCTATGCTTCGAAATTCAACATTTATGCACCCCTTAAAGTTTAAGTTCGGAGTCCCTGGATTTGTGTCCAAGGCCATAATCGAAACAGTGTTAAAATCCAGATTCCAGTGAACATTGAAAGTAGTGTATTTTTTACTTAATGGTTCTATATGCTTTACAAACTACATTAGCCCAAGGTAATAGATAACTATGTTACTGAAAAGTTACATTATTTGTAACTTTTAGGGCAATTTTATTACTATTTAAAAAAATAACTTTTTACTGAGTTACGATTTTTTATGTAACTGTGAACTTTAATTTTATTTAGTAAGCCTAATAGCTTTTCTTATTTATCTTTTTTGGTTGAATTTAACTGTAGTTGAGTTAAAGTTTTGGTTGAAAGTTTAATTTATCGACTGAAATTTCATGTATTTTGTTAAAAATTCAACAGATTCAACAAATTCAACAAAATGCAACTTTTTTCTTAAAAATTCATATTTTCGGTTCGTCAGTGCTACTTTTTAGTAGAAAAATTGTTTTTTTGGGCTTAAAAAATCAAACACTTAGTGGCAAATTTGTTTTTTGTTCGGTTTAAAATTTATATAGTATAGGAAAAATATACTTTCTTTCGTTATTGAAAATTCAACTACTTTGGTAGACAAATAATTTGACTCGGTGGAGGATTCAGCTATTTTCTTGAATAGTGGTATTGTTTTCATTCTTGTTTCAAAATTTGTCTTTTTCATTTAAAGTCTATGTCTTTCAGAAAAAAATCTCATTTTTGGTTTTTGAAAATTTACTATTTTGGTAGAAAATGAATGTGACTCATATTTTTTGTTTAAAAATTCAACCTTTGTACAACCTCGTCTTCTTGGCTTGAAAATTTCACAATCCAGTTAATTTTCTTCTCTCTTGTTTTAAAATTCATCTTTTCGTTTAAAAATTTATTTCTTTGGTACAAACATCTCTGTTTTTTCAAATTTAAATATTATGCTCAAAAGTTAATATGATTTGGTTTAATTTAGTTGTGTGATAAAAAATTTTTTTTTTAGAACTATGCTTTTTATTAGAAGTTTAACCATTTTGGTAAAAACTTCAACTAGTTCGCTGAAAAATTACGAACTTTTTTTTTGAAAATTCAACTCTTTTGTTGCAATGTGATGTTTTTGGTTCGAAAATTCATCTCTTTTGATGTGAAGGGATCAACTATTTTGTTGAAAATTCGTCTTTTCTGGATGAAAATTTAACTTCTGGGTTGAAAGAAAATGTAGTAATTTTGTAAAAAATCGTCATTTCAGTTAAAAAATCATTACTTTTGTTGAAAATTTAATTATTTCGTTTTAAATTCGTTTCCTTTTTCGGTAGAAATTTCTAATACGAGGGTAGTTCAATAAGTCCTTAGAATGAAGTATAAAAACATTTTTTTTTGGGTAAATTTTTTTTTATTTTTCAACATAATCTCCTTGGAGCTCTA
>NC_046659.1:73086084-73091265 GCF_010883055.1 Belonocnema kinseyi
TTTCAATTGGTTATAAAAACACGTAAACTCAGAAGATGTGGACTGTGACTGCACCATATATCTAGTCGGGAGTGGTGCTGACTGAAAACAGATGATTTGGACTATAATTAGGTTTGAAATTACTTTTTTGTTGGAAAAATTTAAAACTTTGTTGAAAATTCGTTTTTTTTGCTTGAAAAATTAAACAATTCAGTAGAATTTTTGTCTTTCTAGTTTTAAAATTCATTCTTTTCGTTAAAAAATTTTTTTCTGCTGATGAAAAATCTTTTTTTCAATTAAACTATTTTGGTCAGAAGTTGATGTGATTTGATTGAGGTGTTTTCAATTGAATTCGACTATGTATGATTTTAAATATTTTTTTTTTTGTAGAAAGTTCAACCACTTTCTTGAAAAATATCGAGAATTTTTGTTAAAAATTCAACTCTTTTGTTGAAAAATGTTGTTTTTGGTTTCAAAATTCAGCTCTTTTGTAAAGAGATATCTGTAAAGGGTTCAGCTATTTTGTTGAAAATTTGTGTTTTCTGCTTGAAAATTTTACAATTCGGTTGAAAGTTAAACTTCTTTGCTAAAGATTTTGATAGAAAACTCAACTATTGTGTTTTTAATTAACTTTTTTTATAAATATAACTCTTTTGTTGAAAATTCTTCTTTCTGGTTTGAAAATGGTAGAAAATGAAACTATTTAGTTGAAAATTAACTTTCTGTTTGAATATTAATATTTCTGTTATGAAAATTCAACATTTTTGTTTAAAATTCATGTATTTTGTTTAAATTTGAAGTAGTTTGGCAAGTCCAACTATTTTTTGGTTAAAAATATAACTTCTTAGTAGAAAAAGGGATTGCAAAATCTTTCTTGATTGGAAATTCAACTCTTTGGTTGAAAATTCATCTTTTTGGATGAAAATTCAACTAATTTGTTTAAAAGTAACTTATTTTGTTAAAAGTTTGAATTTAAATTGTATTATGAATGCAATATATTGGTTTTCACTTGCCGAAAGATATTGTGTATATTTTGTTTACATGTTTTGCCTATTTATTTTAAAAATAGGTGTTTATGAATTATCATCTGAGTCATTTTGATTTTTAAATTATAAAATTAAGAAAACGAAAATCATCTCGAATGAATTTTTTTGATCGGTCACTCATCAGATTATGTATAGTAATCTTTTAATTCATTCCTTTACTCTTTCCACATTGGTGCTCCTATGTTTCTGCTCACTTATCAGATGTCTCTTCAGTTTCTTTACCACCCAGTTGGACAGTTCATTAGTATACGCGTCAGTTTGACATCTTATAAAATTCAGTTCCTACTTGAAGTACTTTTAATTTAATAGAAATTTTTAATTGGAATTGGAATATCCAATTCTCATAATTTAAAATTAGATGCATAGTGATGCAATATTGAAGTTCCTGCGCTGCATAGTTCTTTTTTTATGTACAGCAATATATGTTGCATATGTAAAGGACTGTAAGAACTTCCAAAAAATAAATCAAGGCTGTGATTTTTAAGTCATCAAAATTGAACTATTCCAAAAATGTATATATAATTGCATTATTTTCTGATCCACATAAAATGGAAGAATTTTAAAGTAGTAATCGTTAAAATTGAAGAACTCTAATACATCTCCAAAATTGAACGATCACAAAAAAATCGTTTAAAAATGCATATCTTCATTTAAATGTAATCAAAAATTTTATCAAAATCAGCACAATCTGAGAATTCGAATTTTTAAATCTTTAAAATTGAAAAGTTTTTAATTTTGAAAATAAAAAATTATGTGAGTTTTAAGTTTACAATGATAAATTTTGTAATTTTCATGATTTGAATTTCAAATTTGATTAATTTTAAAGTTACAAAAGTAAAAACTTGAATCTTGATCATCAAAATCATCACAAGTTAAGAAAGAATTTTGATGTATCTTTACAATTGTATTTTTTAACTTTGAAAATTGTCAAGTAAAAAAACTTCTATTTTGCACATAACTGTATAATTTTATTTTTAGTATATATTTTATTATATAAGTTAAAATTAAAAAAGCTGTGATTATAATGATTCACAATAGAAATTTCTTCAATTATGATTATGATCATTTAAATTATAAATTTCTTCAGCTTGAAAGATTCACACTATTCCAAAAATATAACATTCATACTACGTATGCAATTAAATCTTGAAAATGGAATAATTTGTGATGTATATTTTCAGAATTCAAGATTTTTCTATTGTACTTTTCAATATTTCGATCTTTAAAATTGAAGAGATTTTAATCATTATAACGCTACAATTTGTAGAATTTTACATTTTAAACGATGTTTTGGTTTGTATTTTAGACCTAAAAAAAATATCTTTAAATTTTACATATTTAAAATGGAAAAGTTTTTAACTTCGACAATTTCTATCAACATGTTTTGTAATTTTGATGATTTCCAATCAACAAAACAATTTCTTTTTTTCATATAGAAAAATGGCTTAGAATCAATATTTTTGTTTAATTTAAATAATTTTAACGAAGTATCTAATCTTTTCTGTCAATTTTTCCGGACCTTTAAACTCAACCTTAATTTAATAATCAATGTCAATAAAATAATGTTATTAAAACAAATTTGCAAAACATGCCAGCAGCAAGAATCGAGCCCGGATTTTTTGATAACAAACTTTGAGCGCTACCGCCTGACATAATCTAGAGTTGAAAGACTCTCGCATCGCGGTCTATGCAAAGTTCATGAGTTTTTGTAAAGTCAATTTTTTCTCGAGAATGGTTGAAAAGCGTATCTTATTACTTTTGATAGAAATGGTAATGACCTATCCAAGGACCTGTCACTGAAAGGAGTATTAATTCAAACTATATGCTGATGATGTCAATATCAAAACACTGATAAAATATAAAATATTTGAAGTTTGAGGCCGAGAACTATTATGTGCATTCGACGGGAAGTGGTTTTCTACAGTTTTCGTCTCCCCTATCCAAAAGTCCAGGCAAATGTAGTACTTTTAATAAAGTACAATAGGTCTTAACCGCAGTCATACGGGACTTAACTGGACCATCGTAACAAGCCAATAATAATAATAATAATAATAATAATAATAATAATATTTATTATTATTATTATAAAAACAATAAAATAATCGAAATCTTGTCAAATATAGATTTTTGAAAAAATGCCCCTATCTTCAAAGGAGAAAATTTAAAATATGCCAACTTAAGATCGCTGATTGGACACGTTAGTTGAAATGTGCGGAGGGGTGGAATATGGGAAACTAATATCGGGGTCGGACGTTTATCTTGTGGACCGAGCATTAGAATTCAGAATGGCGAGGACCTTGCTTCGCAAAGATAAGGGGTAATTTCTATGTCTTGGGGGGGTCAGGCATGCCCCTGCCCATAGTTCATCCGTGTTCATCTACGAGCCACCCTTGGACACTCTCTGACTCCCTCCCATGGCAACCCTCGTGTGGCTGGACTGAAAGTCGTTCCGACGATCTTGGCCAAGGTTCTCGCCTGTTTCCAGCTCCTAGCGATTCCTGGATTTCCGGATTAAGCGCCATGCAAATTAGATGCGGGATCTTCTGCCACGAGATATATTGTACGCTCGGGGCCTCTGTGGATAATTAACGTTACGTGTGCGTCACGTCGATCTAGTCATATTAATCGACCTCTCTTTAGGCCTCATCAAATATTCAGCTTTAGTCTGATTTACTTTCGTAGAGAGGAAAATCTTCAAGTAAATGTTAATCTTTCTCTCAAGAATGAGCGTATCACGAAAATCAGTTTAAAGGCCATGGCAAAGAATGTAATATTTGTGTGCAGAATATAAATTAAAACAATTTGAGATTACATTTTCAGTCACAATAATTAATTTTCAAAGAAGGAAAAAGAAATTTTGAATAAATTAGTTAAATTTTCAACAAAACTGATAAATCTTTGATAAAAATTAAATTTAAACCAAAAATACGGATTTCTAACAAAATAGTTAAATTTCCAACCAAACTGATAAATCACTGATGACGAAATGAATTCTAAAAAAAAGTGTATAATGATTGATATAGCCACTATTTTTTTTATTAATTTTCAATAATAACTGTTAAATTAAACTTTTCAAGAAAACGCGTATAAAGGTTGATATGCCCACATTTTTTGTAAATTTTCAATAAAAAGTGTTAAATTAAGCCAAGAAATACAAATTTTCAACCAACAAAAATTTCTGAATCAATACAGAAAAAAAACCACATTCAAAATGTTGAGTTTTTAACCCATACAGACGAATTTTCGAAAAAGAAAATTAAATTTACAACATAAAAATATGTATTTTCCGCCAAAGCAATTGGATTTTCGACATAAAAAGGATGAGTCTTCAACAAAATAAGTGAATTTTTAACTAAAAAAAATTATAGCAAAATTGAAAAAACTACATTTTTAGTAAAAAATAATTCATTTTCAATAAAGAAGAGAAAGAGTTTCTAATCAAATTTGTTAAGTTTTTAACAATAAAAACATGACCTTTGAACTAAAACTATGTAACTTTAATTAAAAAATTAAAATTTTAATCGATTAGTTGAATTTCCCATCCAGAAGGTGAATTTACTACCAAAAAAGAAAAAAGTTTCTAGAAAATGGATGAAATTTTAATTAAAAAAGACAAATTTTTAAGAAAACATAGAATTCCTTTTGATTTGAAGTTAGTTAAATAAGCTTTTAAACAAATGAAATAACTTTCAAAAAACAGTTTAATTTCCAGCTAAACAGATCAATCTTAAATAAAAAAATTAAATGTCCATCAACAAAAAAAATTTAGGCAAAAAGTGGAATAGTTAAATTTTTAGTCAAAAAAAAATTTTCAATCAAAATACGACTGATACTTAATACGGGTCCATATCATGTCACATGCGACAACTCTCTCTGCGGCGAGTCTCACCTGAGGCATCTCTCCCCCAACAAATTTTTTGGTAGATTTAAAGATGGCAAAGATGCGGCAAGTCTACCCAGTGGCATCTCTACCCAATCAATATTTTTTAAGAACTTCTAAAAATGGCAAAAGTGCGGCAAGGCCCCCAAGCGGCATCTCTCCCCGAACAAATTTTTTGGTGGTTTTAAAGATGGCAAAAATGCGGCAAGTCTCCCCAGTGGCATCGCTACCCAATGAATATTTTTTAAGAACTTCTAAAAATGGCAAAAGTGCGGC
>NC_046659.1:73091365-73095265 GCF_010883055.1 Belonocnema kinseyi
GGCAAGTCTCCCCAGTGGCATCTCTCCCCCATGAAAATTTTTGAAGAACTTTTAAAAATGGCAAAAGTGCGGCAAGGCTCCCAAGCGGCATCTGTCTCCCAACAAATTTTTTGGTAGTTTTAAAGATGGCAAAAATGCGGCAAGTCTCCCCAGTGGCATCGCTACCCAATGCATATTTTTTAAGAAGTTCTAAAAATGGCAAAAGTGCGGCAAGGCTCCCAAGCGGTATCTCTCCCCCAACAAATTTTTTGGTGGTTTTAAAGATGGCAAAAATGCGGCAAGTCTCCCCAGTGGCATCTCTACCCAATGCATATTTTTTAAGAAGTTCTAAAAATGGCAAAAGTGCGGCAAGGCTCCCAAGCGGTATCTCTCCCCCAACAAATTTTTTGGTAGTTTTAAAGATGGCAAAAATGCGGCGAATCTCCCCAGTGGCATCTCTACCCAATGAATATTTTTTAAGAACTTCTAAAAATGGCAAAAGTGCGGCAAGGCTCCCAAGCGGCATCTCTCCCCCAACAAATTTTTTGGTAGTTTTAAAGATGGCAAAAAGCGGCAAGTCTTCCCAGTGGCATCTCTACCCAATGAATATTTTTTAAGAACTTCTAAAAATGGAAAAAGTGCGGCAAGGCTCCCAAGCGGCTTCTCTCCCTCAACAAACTTTTTGGTAGTTTTAAAGATGGCAAAAATGCGGCAAGTCTCCCCAGTAGCATCTCTACCCAATGAATATTTTTTAAGAACTTCTAAAAATGGCAAAAGTGCGGCAAGGCTCCCAAGCGGCTTCTTTCCCTCAACAAACTTTTTGGCAGTTTTAAAGATGGCAAAAATGCGGCAAGTCTCCCCAGTGGCATCTCTCTCCCATGAAAATTTTTAAAGAACTTCTAAAAATGACAAAAGTGCGGCAAGGCTCCCAAGCGGCATCTCTCCCCCAACAAATTTTTTGGTAGTTTTAAAGAATGCAAAAATGCGCAAGTCTCCCCCCCCCCCCGTGGCATCTCTACCCAATGAATATTTTTTAAGAAATTCTAAAAATAGCAAAAGTGCGGCAAGGCTCCCAAGCGGCATCTCTCCCTCAACAAATTTTTTGGTAGTTTTAAAGATGGCAAAAATGAGGCAAGTCTCCCCAGGGGAATCTCTCCCCCAAGAACATTTTTTAAGGACTTTTGAAAATGGCAAAAGTGCGGCAAGTCTCCCCAGCGGAATCTCTCTCCCAACAAATTTTCTAAGTAGTTTTAAAGATGGCAAAAATCCGGCAAGTCTCCCCAGCGGCATCTCTCCCCCATGAATATTTTTTAAGAACTTCTAGAAATGGCAAAAGTGCGGCAAATCTCCCGAAGCGGCATCTCTCCCCCAACAAATTTTCTAAGTTGGGAGACTTGCCGCACTTTTGCCATTTTTAGAAGTTCTAAAAAAATATTCATTGGGGAGAAATGCCACTGGGGAAACTTGCCGCATTTTTACAATTTCTTAAACTACTTAGAAAATTTGTTGGGGGAGAGATGCCACTGAAGAGACTTGCCGCATTTTTGCCATCTTTAAAACTAACAAAAAATTTGTTTGGGGAGAGATGCCGCTGGAAAGACTTGCTGCATTTTTGCCATCTTAAAAACAACTTAGAAAATTTGTTGGGGGAGAAATGCCGCTGGGGAGACTTGTCGCATTTTTTCTATCTTTAAAAATACTACCGCAGATGAGACATTCCGCAGATGTGACAAGCCGCAGATGTGGCATGCCTCAAATGTGACATGAAGCAGGTGAGACTCGCCGCAGAGAGAGAGAGAGATAATTTCGTTTTTCGTTGTTAAAGATTCATAAATTTGGTTGAAATATTAACTTTTTTTTAATTGAATTAATTTGGAAAAAATTCAAATATGTTGTTGAAAATTTAATTGCTTTATTAAGCGTTTATCTTTTTGGGCAGAAAATTCGTCTTTTTGGCTTGAAAATTCAACGATTTGGTGGAAAATGAATCTGTTTTTGGTTCAGGTTTGATATTCTTAGTATAAAAATGAACTGTGTCCTATTAGGGTTAAACTGCATCTTTATCAGTTGAAAATTAAATTATTTGGTTAAATACTCTACTATTCGATTAAAGATTCATCTATTAGGTCCTGCAGTCAAGTAAGTGGTTAAAATTCCACAATTTTGTTAAAAAGTTATGTTTTTTAGAAAATCTGTATGACCAAAGTGACCAATAATACAGAAAACTGTATTTCAGAAATAAAATTTAGTTATATTTTTTGCTTGAAAATTCACTGCTTCGTTGAAAATTCTTCATTTTGATTAAAATTCCTCTTTTTTGGTAGAAAATTCAATTGTCTTCTAAAAAATTCGTCCTTTTGGTTTAAGGATTCGAATATTTAGTTAAAAACGCAACTTTTTGCAGTTAAAGTTAATTCTTCCTTGTTTGAGAATTCATTTCGTTTGTTGTAAAGTTAAACTATTCGGATGTAAATTCAACTTTTTGGTCTAAAATAATTTTTTTTTGTTGATGATTCAATTAATTTGGTTGAAAAATTTTCTTTCTTGGTTGAAAATTCACGTTTTCGGCTTTTTTCGTTGAAAATGAATCTCTTTCGGTAAAAAAAGAATCTTTTTTAGTTCAAAATCTAATTACTATGTTTAAAAAAACAAAAGAATCTATCTTTCTTCTGGGCTTTGAAGTCCGTCAAAATATTATTTTTGTACGTTTTGGATTTTATTTTGAATGAACGGAGGGGTGCAAGAAGTCTTCAAAATAGTGTAACGCAATTTTGTAAAGGCCCCTGAGAAAGCAAATTTTTCATATTGATCTTAATAGGATAAAAAAGTGAGCCTAAGAAATGAAAGATAATTAGAATGTCTCCAAAGGAGATGATTTATAGTTTATACGGTGAGTGCTGAAAATAAAACAGGAAAGGTTTAAAATATTTTACATAATTAGCGGTTTGTAATTCCCAATAAAAAATTTAACAGTTGAATTTTCGTCTGAAAATTATGAACATTATGTATTGTTAAGGCTTATACTGTTTGCTTTTTTCTAACAAAAAATTAATTAAAAAATGTCGATTGCCAGCATGTTTTGTCCTCTTTTCCAAGACTTTTTCAAGGCATCAAATATGTGAAAACAAAGCCACAGTACAATGTAGATCAATTAAAATAACTTAGTCTATATGCATTATTATCACGATGTTTACCTTACATGGAAAGAGAAAAAGGCTGAATGTTGATTCTTTATAAAAATTATGTTATAATTCTTAAATTTTTTAAAGAATTTTCAAACCATTAATTTAAAATTATAAAAACTTTGATAAGTAACAAAAAGATCCCCCTGGGAAAAAACAGTTAATTGATTAAAGAATAAAATGAATTTTTAACAAAGTAGTTCAATTTCGAATTGCGTCGTTGACTTTTAAATAAAAAAAGATGAATTCTCAATGTAAAATTTTAGAGTTAAATTTTAACTAAAATTAATACTTTAATTTTAAGTTAAGAAAATTATTTTTTTTTAATTTAATAAAACAGTTCAAACAATAAAATGAAGTTTTAACAAAGTAGTTCAATTTTCGATTGAGTAGTTGACTTTTCAATCAAAAATATAGAAGTTTCTTATAAAACGGTGGAAAAAGAGGTTTGAAATGATCCAATGATAATGGCAAAATATTTTAAATAGTGATTTTTATAATAATTTATTTGGGCTATCTTAAAAATAATAATAAAATTCTTTAATGGTTCAAACAAAGATATTATACAACTAAAATAAAAAATTTAGAAGTCTGAATACAGAAATAATTAAATAAAAATAATTTTGGCAGATGCTTCAAATTTACGAGGGTAGTTCAATAAGTCCTTAGAATGACCAACAGATGGCGCGCGAATCGCTCCAAATCATCTGTTTTCAGTCAGCACCACTCCCGACTAGAT
>NC_046659.1:73095365-73110057 GCF_010883055.1 Belonocnema kinseyi
ATAGAGCTCCAAGGAGATTATGTTGAAAAATAAAAAAAAATTTACCCAAAAAAAATTGTTTTTATACTTTATTCTAAGGACTTATTGAACTACCCTCGTATCATTGATTTCACAGTTCACCTCACAGTTGGTTGTCTCAAAACGAAGAATTTTTTTCCCATGAAACGTCACCACATTAGTTTTAGCATTCATTGAAACAAAGATAATTTTTGGGAATTTACAGTCAGAAAAAATGTTTGAAAAACATACACATTTTTTATTTTCGAAAAAAATGATAATAAACCAGACAATAATGCATTGGACACACTCAACAGTTAATATAACTATTATTATTTAAAAGTTGTCACAGGCTTAAGATGGTTACTGCCCAAAATGTCGAAGGTATTTTTAGTTGGAGTTGGATTTTTATTTTATTATTTTGCATGGGGCTGTCCCGGTATACATCATCAGTCACGGACGCATTTTTATAATGCAATCAAGTGATCTGATGAGAGCAGTCTGGCCCGACATATTGGACAAAGCCTGGTTTTTACCCCATCATTGACGGACTAACTTGCAGTCAAGTACACGGTGGGGATTTATTTTTAAAAATTGCGGATTTTTAAATCAAAATTGCCCATTTATTTTACGTTAATTTAAATTACAATATTTTCTATATCAAATTAATTGTGTCAGACTTTTTTTGGGGGAATTAAATTATTTTGGTAAAATTGCAACCGTTTGATTGTAAATTCAATTATTTGAATGTAAATAAAACTGTTTAGTCTAAAATTTCTTTCTTTATTTTTTTGTTTTGTTGAAAATTCAGTTAATTTAGTTGGAAAATGATTTTTTGGGTTAATCAAGAATCGAACTTTTGAGAACGGTAAAAGAACCGAACTTTTGAGAACTACACATGCTCCATGGCTTAATGTGTCTGTTTATTATATATTTGAAAGTACATTAAAAAACATGAAGGGAGTCCATTTCTGTACCATAATTGCACAAGAAAATTTAAAATACTAGTAGTATAAAATAGACGTATAAATAATAAAGAAATGAAAGCGAGGCGTTTTGATAGTCTCTTTTTGTTTTTCTCCCTCTTTTTTCAATTTTTATATATTTTTGTCTAATGAGCCGTTTTACAATTTTATTTGAAAACATATTTATATAATTTTAACTCGTTCCGTGCAATTATGTTACATAAATTGGCTTTCTTGAGTATTTGTTTTTAAAAACGTTTTTTGAGGGAATAAACTTGTTTTTAAGCCTTCTGGTGCAATTTTGTTGCATAATTGAAGGATCGAAAAGCAGAACCGAACGAGCGCTCGAGTAGTAGCCAGGAGTAGGGATCACGCGCAGAAAACGCGACGAAAGAGAGAACGGATTCCGTTCTTTCTTTCATCGCATTTTCTGCGCGCCATCCCCACTGCTGGCTACTGCTCGAGCCCTCGTCAGATTCTGTTTTCCGAGCCTTCAATTTGGCTGTTTTAAGTTTACGTTTGTTTGAAAAATATGCTTTCAAAAACGTTTTTTCTCTTGTTTCAGGAGCATTTTGGACTGCCAAGGCTCTTTAAATATTATTTTCGTATGTTTTGGATTTTATTTAAAGAAGGGAAGGGATGGAAAGTCTTCAATATAGCGTAACGTAGTTTTTCAACGGCTCCCGAGAGAGTATATTTCATTTCTATCTTAATAGGACAAAAATGTCTCGAAAAAAGTAAACCTTGGAAATTAAAGATAATTAGAATGTCTCCAAAGAAGATGATTTATAGTATATACTGCTAGTGTCCAAAATAAAAGAGGAAAGTTTCAAAATATTTTGCATAATTAGCGGCCTGTAAGAAGACGAAAAAAGAAAAGAAGGGAAAAAGAACCTGGATATCGGTCTTGTTATTTTCACGCTCGTTTAACGCATAAATTTCAAACAGACGGCTTTTGCATATGACGCACGTGCAGTAGGTACTGTGCGACAGGCCACACGCGTATGTGGTCTCAAAGAAGAAACGAGTTTTTCTGTGAGATACGTTTCTGCGTGATTGAACCGATATTAGTTTTGTTATTATGTGTAGCTTCGTTTACGACTGCGCGTTTCGGTCATAAATTCCATATCAAATTTAAAAAATTAAACGATGTCTTTTAGTCATTCTTGGAATTACCGAGTCAAGGCCTCCACAAGGATGAGTGAATGAGAGCTATTGGCAAAACTGGTCGCGTGAGAAAATAATGTTTTCGAGAACCATAAAAAAAATTAATGCGCCTACATTTTTTAACTTCAGTTAACCCATTTCTTCGTTTTATACTTCAGTCTTTATGCGCGAAAAATAAAACTACTTCACTTAACTGACTAACTGGAAAAGAAATATTCAGTGACTAGTCGGTTATTTATAGAATAACTTTTTATGATTCTCTCCGTAAAGCACACACTTTCTAAATATGATGGCTTTAAATTCAGAAAATATTAAAGTTTGCAAAGATAATCCAAAGGAATTATCTGCAGAAGATCAATTTTCTTAAATATTAAAATATTATGTAAAATGTATATTTTCAAACGTGGAGCAGTCTCTTTAATTCGCAATGATCACATAATGGCTATTAACATTTCTGAGCTTAAGAGTTTCAGCTGAAGAATATTAAGCAGAACATTAATTAGCATAAATTATAATAAAGAAGGAGTCAAGTAATGAAATGTATATACTATGTGAATCTGTAATAGGTGCAGTAATTTCTCCTGGCAGAAACTTTTACTTTTATGTTGAGTGTACTGAGTCAGGCGTGGACCTACACTCTACAGGGTGAAACCCGGTGATAACCCCCCCCCCCCCACAGTTTTTTTGACTTACCTTCACTTGATTATTCTTCGCTGGGAAATAAAGATAAATCACGAAAAATATGAATATTTGAAAGAAGTTGTTCCGCTAGAATGAAAATGCTTTAAAATTGACTTTCAAGTTATTACTTTTGCACTTTAGATGAAAATGATAAATTCTAAAAAGCGGATGTACAGTTGAAGAGTGTCACGGAATAATCATGTACGTGCCATTAAAAACCCGGAGGAAAACCGGAAATGGATGAAGTTTGGAGAAAAAGAAGGACGTTCGGGCTAAATTGTACTAAATAGTTACAAAATACAAATAACCTAAGTATTTTGTATAATTATAACACTGTCTGACTGTAAAATCCATTTTTTTAAATAGACGATTTTTTAAATTTAATATTTTACTTTTCAGCTCTCTAATTGTTTCGTAATGCGTTTAAAATGTTTCAGGTAAACTTTTTATGTTAAATGGAATCTAACAAAAATAATCAATGATCTCACACGGTTCGGTCTGAAGTCCATTTCTGACGATTTGTATCTCGAAAAAAATTTACTTTTTCCAAATTTTGTTTATAGAGATATCTAGACCTTATAATCTAGAGCTCCACAAAATCCTGAATTGTTCTTTCTCATTTTTTATTATTATTTTTTTTTGAGAATTTTATTTTTGAGAAAGTTTTTTCTCTCCTGAAAAATTTGTCCTGATGGACTTACATGCTTTTCCACGACACTCTTCAATTTGAAAATGATTAATTTTTAACAACTTAGTTTTACAGTCTTACTCTTCATTTGAAACAAAGTTTTAAATTGATTTTTAACGGTCCTATTAAGCTTCCATTTATTAGTTTAAAAAGTTTTAATTAAAAGTCACATAATTTTCAATGCTTTTAGAATAATTAAACTTTGAAGGTTGAAAGTTCTATTTAATATTCTTCAATTTTGACTAGTGAAAATGACATTAAATTTTTTTGTACAGAAATTTAATTTGTAGGGCTTTGTAGTCCCGTGCAGAAACACTTATAGTTTCGGTCGGTCGGGTGTCCGTTCGTCTGTCGTACTTTTTTCCAAGGAAGGAAAGTTTGGTGGAATGCCGAGAGGGGAAGTGAGGGGGGTTATGGGGAAATGATAAAAGCGGAATTAGGGGAAGTGAGGGGAAATTAAAGGCCGTGAGTTATAATGAGGGGCGAGAAAACAAGGGAAGTATGGGGAAATGAGGAAGTAGAGGAAGTGAGGGGAAATGTTGAAAAGGAAAGTAGGGGAAAGAGGGGATTGCATATAAGGGAAGGTGAGTGGTAATATGGAGAGAGAAACTAAAGGAATTGTGGGGAAATGAAGACAGAGGAAGTACAGGTAGTGAGGAGAAATGGAGGAAGAGCAAGTAGCGAATGTAAGGGGTGGGAGAAAAAGTAAAGTGAACGTAAGTGAGAGCATGGGAAGTAGATATAGTCACGGGAAATGATGGGTGGGGAATTGGAAGATGTGAGAGGGATTGAGAAGAATGGAGTGGGGAAGTGAGCAGAAATGAAGGGGTTGGGAAGTGGGGGTAATTTCTAAAAATAGTGAGAGGGGAAGTAGGGGAAATAAGGCGTTAGGAAGTTAGGAGAAATGAAGTGAGTGGAAGTAGAGAATTGTGAGTAAACTAAGTGAGGGGCAGTAAGGGAAGTGTTGAAAATGAAGACAGATGAAGTAGGGGATTTTATGGTGGTGGAGTAATTAAATGAGTGAAAATGAGAGAAGGGGAAGTAAGAAAAAGTAATGGGAAATGAAGTTTGAGAAATTAAGAGAAGTCAGAGGAAATGAGAGAACTGAAAGTACAGGATGTGAGCAGAAATGAGGGGTTTGGAAATGGGAATGAAGGAGGGATGAAAAATGGTGGGATGGGAAGTAGAGGAAATAATGGGTGGTGAAGGTAGGGGCAATGTGGACAGTGGAAGTGGAAGGTGAGTGTTAGCTGCGGAAATAAGGAGTGGGTGAAGTAGATGAGGAAGAAGATAGATAAGGGTGGGAATGTATGGGAAAATAGGAGGAATAGGGAGAGTAGAGGAGGGAATATATGGGAGAGAAAGGTTTGAACGACGCCAACTTTGTCTACTTTTTTAATAATAAAATTTATCCAATCAGCTTGAATGTCATTTTATACTATATGATACCTCTTAATAATTTGCATCAACTTTCAAATTTCTATGCTTTAATTTAAAATTGTAGTTATGAATGCGCAATTCTTAAATAGTTAAATTTGTGAGGCCTTGAAATTAAAATTGTTTAGCTTCAAAAATGTTAATTCGCAAATATTTCTTTTGAATATTCTTCCTCTTTAAATGCTCAATCAGGAACTTTACTACTCTTTTAATGTTCAGATCGTTATGTTTGCTTAGTTAGCAAGATGAAACGAATTTAGAATGTATAGTACTCAATATTTTTTTTAATTATGACATTTTTAAGGTCATTCAATTTTAACTTAGTCAGTTTTGAAAGATTTCAATTTTTTATTCTCACTGTTTAAAAACAAGCATTTGGTAAGTTTTGTGCGAATGCTATCGTCTTCAACAATTTATGACTCGTTTCTTTTAAATTAGAACAGTGTAGACCTCTATATTAAAATTCTCTATTAAAATTCTTTACTGTTTCTCAGATTTCTTTTGATATAATTTGAATTCTATAAATTCTGGTGATATTTCCCGGAATCTTGGAAAATTAATTGAAATCCCCCAAGAGCTTTTCAAATCCTTGAAATCTTTCAAAATACTCTAAAATCTTTAATATTCTTGAAAATTTCTTTAAATTCTTGAAATTTATTTTAAATATTTAAAAATATTTTTAAATCTTTGGAACCCCCCAATTTTTTTTTAAATTCTTTGAAGTCTACTAAAATATTAGAAAATCTGTGATTCTGTTATTCAATCTGACATTCCTTGAAATATTTTGAAATATTTAAAGTCCTATGAAATCATTTAAGATCCTATGAAATTTAAAAAAATAGCTTATTGAGAGCCTATAAAATCTCTTTAAATTGTTGAAAACATCGGAATCTTCGGAAATTTACTAAAACCTTAAAGAAACCTTAAACAAAAACTTCAAATTTTCCGAAAATTTAAGAAATTCTTTAAAGCGCAAAAATTTACTTTAATGTATTGAAATTGCTGAAATTCGTGAAATTCTTTTAAATATCATGAGAATCCCTTGGAATCCTTGGAAATAACCTAAAATATTATACGTTTTTGAAAATATTTAAAATACCTTGCAATTCGTTAAGGGCTTGCAATTTCTGGGAATGTTTTAAAATATCCTCAAATCTTTATAATCTCTCAGAGTCCTTGTAATTTTTTAGAAAGTTTTAGAAAGATTTTCACATCCTTAAAATCATTCAATTTTTATTAATAAATTCTTTGAAATCCATTCAAATATTACAAAACGCGCTGAAATTCCGTGAATTTACGTAAAATCCGACAATATTCCTTGAAATCTCTTAAAATATTAGATGCCGTATGAAAGCTTTTGCTATTCTGGAAAATTTATTAAAATACCTCACATTGAGAGCCATTAAATCTTTTAGAATTATTAAAATCCTCGACAACCTTAGAAAGTCCCCTAAAAATACCATAAAAAAAATCTTCGCAATCTTCAACATTCTCTGAAGTTCCTTCGGAATTATTAAAAATACCCTAAAACCTTTTAAAGCTTGTGAAAAATTTTGAAATCCTTATGAAGTTTATGAAATTCTTTGTAATCCCATAGACTTTGCAGAGATCTCTTAAAAATCCCTGAAATGTTTACAATAATATTTAGACCCTCAATTAATTCTTGTAAAATTCCTCAGGCTGCCTCAAAATCTGCAAAATCTTTAAAAATTCTTAAAAAGGGTTAAAAGTTGTCAACTTTTCCTAAAATAAATAAAATTCTTAAAAACTGTGTATTCCCTTGCAAGCCTTTAAAATAATTGGCAATTCTTTAAATCCATTGGTTAAAATTTAACAATATGTAATTTTATTTTTACGTTTTCTAAAGATTTTAAGAAAATGTAAGAAGTTTCAAAGAATTTCTACAGAACTGGAGGTAATAAATAAATTTTTATTTCAAAAGATTTCTATGGGTTTTAAAAATTGCAAGTGATATGAAAGACATAGACAAATTTCAAGGGATTTAAACAATTTTAAGTTATTTTAAAAGATTCCAAAGAATTTCAAAAGATATCGGTTTAAAAAAATGTATAACTCTTAATATTTAAAGATTTGTTGTTACGGATTTTTTATGTTTTTAATATTAGAAAATAAAAATTCAAGAGCATTTATTTAAAGGGATTTTAAGAGAAATTTAAAGAATAATTTTAACTTAATTTGTATACAACAAATTTCAAATGATTTTTACCTATTTTTATGGATTTTTAAGATTCCATGCATCAGATTTTATCAGTTTTATGGGATATGAAGAAATTCGACGAATTTCGGAGGATTTAAAAGATTTTGGCCTTTTTTTAAAAAAGATACTAAACAATTTTAAGAAACTTTATTTTTTTTTAATTGGTAGAACTGTTAATATTATTTGTTATTATTTATTTTTCAATTGTCTTTTTTATATAAAAATTCGAAATGCTTTGCTAAGATTGTGGTATAAATTGATGAAGTAAAAATTATTTAATTTTAATTTTAAATACTCTAACTTGAGACAAATTTTAATGCTTTGCATTTGCAGTTGAGTATTCAATATTTAAATCGAAATTACTTGGAAGAATGTTTGGTAAGCAGAAAATGACCAGAAACTTGTTTATGTTTTTCGGTTCATATTATAAAATAATTTTAAATATGTAGAATGATATACACAAAAATTGGCCAATTTAATTAATTATTTTAATTAGTCATAACTTTCCATATGTATACAATTTTCTGACACCCCCCCAGGCCACTTCTCTGGATTCGCGCTTGGGCATAGGATTTAAATTTTTAATAAAAATTCAATTATATAAAATATTTATTTTTTATTTTTTAATGCAAATTTTACTATTCATAGGGAGAAGTAACGAATATATGCAAAATTCTATCGTGAAAATAAATTTCTTTCACAAAGACTTTTTCTATAGTGCTTCACACCCTTCGTTCTTACTTTTTTTGTTGATCTTCTAAAGTCTTGGGTGAAAAGTTCCTGCTTTATTTACTAGTCCAGAGACTTTCAAAGCTATGGAGGTTTTCCCTGGAATTTTTGCGTGTCACGGGCAGCTTCTGGCAGTAGTGATATATATGTATTATATAACGTATAGGACTTTGCTTCTGCGTTCAGCGAATTTTCTTCAAGACTTTTTTTCGTCGCATAAGCGTAAGACTATTATTTTCATTCTTGATTGAACTGAAATATAATTTTTCATATGAATTATTTCATGAATCAGACTCAGATTCAAGACTCACCTACGAATAAAACTTACCACAAATAAAAAAGTAGGAGAAAAAGGAAACGGTCAACCAAAACCAAGCTCTTAATACTTATTGTCTTCTGGTTTTAATGTATGAAATAGTTCATAAAAAGGCAGACTTCACTTGAATCTTATGTAATTTTTTCAAATAGATTCACGAAGCTCAAGATTCATTTCAATATGCAGGGTTTCCTATGAATACTAGGGTGGTCCAAACAATTACCTTTTAAATATTTTAAAGTGTCAGCTCCTTATTTTGTGCAATTTTGTAAAAAAATGATCCAAGCTTGTTGAGATTTAAAAAGGTGTTTAGAGGTGGGGCCCACGACCTTTAAAGTATCCCAAAGCTATCAAAATTTAATATTTCTTTAATTTTAAGAAGATTCGTAAAAGCTTCAAGGGATGAATGTAAATATGTAGACAACATGAATGCTAAAAATTTAATTAATTACATAAATTTACCCTAAAATTCGTCAAAATTCAACCCTTGAGACACTATAACGTGAATTTCAAAGTCACTTTTCTCAATTCAATGAAATTGAATTTAAATTTTAAGAATTAATATACTAGAAATTTTTACTATACAAGGATTGAAAATAATTCCTATCATGTAAATAGTTTTCCCCTTTCAATCCCTAACTGGTACCACGGGTCCAGATGACCCAGGGAAAAGTTTTTTTAGGAAAGAAATCATCTTTCGGGTTAAATGAATACCTTGTTTAAAATATACACTATTATTTTTATTTGTGTGAAAATTAAAAAAAGTTATCTAATTTTGTGTAGGAAACGGTATTTTTTAACTTGCTCTATCGATTTTAATTTTATAAACTATTAAATTTATTTATATCTATTCCGAAACTATTCACTCTTAATTTTAAGGAGTTAAAAAATACATGAATTTTTGCGAACCGAAAAAATGCATTTTCTGATTGCCGCAAACACTCCAAGTTGGTGATGGATCTATCTGACCTAGTGTGCCCTTTTTCTTCCATACGAGAAGTGTGCCTGTGAAGAATGAATAAATCATGAAAAATGAGATTTTAAATTACCACATATTTTCAAAAATTTCGATACATTTTCAGAAATGTCACAAATTCCATAATTTTCCATGCATTCAATAAATGTATAAGAAATTGCAAAAGATTTGAAAACTTTCCACTTTCTTTGTTTTTTTTTTAGTTTGACTGTATAGTTTTACTCAGTTTATAAGTATACATTTTTTCGTTTAAACTTGCGACCAATACAATTTTAAATTTAATAAAATTGTACATGTACAAATATTTAAAAACAATTACGCAAGAGCGGACTGACATTCGAAAACAAAAAATTAAAATTATCCTTTTAAATTGAAGATTATTTTTCTTTCAAATATTAGTCAACATTATTTCATTTTTTCTCAAAAGCAATAGTAATTGTACAAAAATATTAATCTCTGTATAAAGTGTTTTTGTAATTATGCCGCTTCATTGGAACCGGATATAAAGCAAATAGTTGAATTCTGGAATTAAAAAAATATATATTGTACCCTACATTACAATAGGTATATTTTTATTACAAAAAATTAAATTTTAAGAAACAGAAAGAATTTTTAACAAAGTAGTTGAATTGCCAGCAAAAAATGTAATAGTTAATATTTGAATTCAACAATATTTTTATTTTTAATTAAAAACGGCTTATTTCACAATCAAAAAGTTGCATTTTTAACCAAAAAATTTATTATACAAAAAGATTAATTTTCAATATAACAGACGTATTTTCATCAAAGCAGTTTAATCCTCAACTAAAATAAATTTTCAACAAAGTAGTGCGTCTTTCAAATAAAATTTAAATTTTCTACCAATTTGTTAAATTTTGGTTTTTTAGTGACTTACAAACATGAAAATCTTTCATCTACCCATTGATCTACAACGTACTATTTTAGAATAAAATGCAAAAATAATGAATTAATTATTCAAACTATCCATAATACTGGCTAAAATTGTTAATTGTATACTTTGGAAGATTTAGTTTAGTTGAAATTCCGATTTATTAATGTTAATTTCAAATAACAGTAAATAATGATCACTAGACTTTTGCATCATTTTTATCGTAAAATATTCGGCCAATCGGCCATACTCCATATTAATGATCATACTATAAAATAAGAGAATATTTTGAACAACTGAAGTTGAATAAATCGTGAAAATAGTAACTTTTCACATATTTTAAAATATTTTCTCTTGAGTTATCCTTAACTAAAAATATATATTTTAGACGGTTCGGAAATTTTTTTCGGTTTGAAAAATTACATTGTCTAAAATGTTCAACTTTTTGGCAATTACCTTACAAAAATAAATACATTTATTTTGTCTGCAATGTATACAATATTTTTATTCTGAAATAAATTGTTGCCTCTTATTAAAAAACATTTCAGTGTTGAAATGTTGTCACAGGCTTATACTGCCCAGTATGTCGAAGGCATTTTTGGTTAGAGATGGATTTTTATTTGATCATTTTTGCACGGGGCTTTCCCGGTATATATCATCAGTCACGGACGCATTTTTTTAAATGCAATCAAGTGATCTGATGAGAGCCGTCTGCCCAGACATATTGGACAAAGCCTGGTTTTTACCCCATCATTGACGGACTGAGTTGCTGTTAAGTACACGATCGGAGGACCTACAGTTTAAGGTGGGTTCCGAACCACCAGAACCTCGGTAAAGGTACATTGAAAAATTTCTAGAGGTACCGGCTCAGGGATCGAACCCCGGACCTCTGAGGTGAAGTCCGAGTGTCTAACCAACAGAGCCACCTCTTATTGCCTCTTATTATTATTATTATAAAAACATTTCTGTGGCGAAATGTTGTCACAGGCATATACTGCCCAATATGTCGAAGGCATTTTTGGTTAGAGTCGGTTTTTATTTGATCATTTTGCACGGGGCTGTCCCGGTTTATATCAACAGTCACGGACGCATTTTTATAATGCAATCAAGTGATCTGATGTGAGCAGTCTGCCCAGACATATTGGACAAAGCCTGGTTTTTACCCCATCATCGGCGGACTGGGTTGCAGTCAAGTACACGATGGGGGGACCTACAGCTTAAGGTGCGTTCCGAACCACCAGAACCTCGGTAAAGGTACATTGAAAAATTTCTAGAGGTACCGGCTCAGGGATCGAACCCCGGACCTCTGAGGTGAAGTCCGAGTGTCTAACCAACTGAGCCACCGAGGCTATTATTATTATTAGTTATTAGTTATTATTATTGTTATTATTACACCATTAAGCCATTTCCCTTTCGGGGTAGGCGTGACTCACTCGGCAGGGGAAAGGAGTATTGTGTGAAAGGGATAGAGATTTTTCAGATTGATCCAGAATTCTCGTGCTATTTAAGTAAATAACACGTTCGTTCCGCAACACTGCTCCGACCCAGGTTGCTGATCAATCTCTCTAGCAATCACCCCAAGCGAAGAACCTCACGAAGTCGTCGAACCTCACGAACCTCATCGAAGACCTCTTAAATATTATAAAAATCGTTTGAATGCCCAGCCTACATTCAGAAAAGTAAAAAAAAACACACAGTTTTTAGTTGACAAAATTTGTGACACAATTCGTTTCTTGCTTTTTCGTAAATGATAAATTCTATGATAATTAATATAAATTACAAAGGGATAACTCATGCCATTAAATAAACTCATTTTAAAAAGTTATTCAATAAAATCGAAAACGGGAAATAAAATGTAAAGCCCTAAGTTCACTTTTGATGCAGATTTAGAACGTATAAAATTATATTTTATTAGTTAATGACCAGGTACACAAACAAAAATAGAAACTGCATTACAAATAATTTCTAATAGAAAATTGTTAATCTAAATATTATATCAATATATGCATTTGTAATGTAGTTAGTTAAATAATTAATAAAGTTCAAATATTGAAAAGTTTGGTTTCAATAAACATTGTTCAAAACCATGTTTTAAAGTATTTGTTTCGAGTGGACAAGAAAACGAAACCTTTACGTTGCTGCCAGGTTACAGTAATTTTCAACCTTTACTGCAAACTTTCTAAAAAAGGTGTATTAAATTCTAAAAAAGAAATTTTTTTCAAATGCAAAAAATAAATAAAAGCCTTAGGACTTTTGTGAAATCCGTGCTTTTTTCCAAAACTGAAACTAAAAATTTTCATAAATTTAAGGTTTTATTCATGATGTAAACTACGTAGCTAATAAAAATATTTTATTGTATACTAGATAATATCGTAATAATTTAATGAAATTTTCACACGATTAAAAATATTACATATTAACAATAGCTTCAAGATAATTTTTATCTATTATGTACAGAAGAACTTACCATTTTTATAATATTATTAGTCTGTGTAATGTAATACAATAAATGACTGAATCGATTCTTATTCCAGTTAAAAAAATATTCATATAAAGATGGGAGTTAAATCTTATATTTTTCACGACTTAATGAAATTTCTTCTATTTTTCCTAATTCATAATCTAAAATTTATATTTGACTGCTTATTGGTTGTGCGTTTAAAAACTTCTTCATGTTGAAAAAAATATTTTGTATGGTTTAGAAAATACAATAATTTAAATGAGGGATTTTCGCCAAAACAGAGTCAGTAACTTTCATCGTCTTCAGAAAAGTCAGACTCATCGTCTTGTAGATTATCAATGTCTGTTACAATAAATATTGTGGTGAAAAATAGCAATAATTGCATTCTCATAAGGAATAAGAAACAAAGAAAAATTTTAAAATATAATTCACAAGAATGGCCTCTTAAAGAAAGACCTGTTTCTGTCATAGTCATATAGACCATTTTTGAGGGTGACATTTTTAACAGTCTTTTTTTTTGTTAGTTGGCCAGAACTAAGAAGCTTCTAAGATTTTTATACCTGTGTTTTCCTCCTTGAATTTTGGCTAACCAATCATAATGCTATAGAATTTAGGCCGCTGGAAGTTATTCCGGGTTACTATTTTTTCGCGATTCTTAAAAATTCGTTATAAAAAACCATTTCGTTGAAAAATCTTTTTTTTGTTCAAGATTCCTAATTTTATTTGGAAATTGGAAACTTTTTAAAGATTCAACTTCTTCGGTTCAAAACTGAACTGTCTTCTAAAAAATTAGACTTTTTGGCTTGAAAATTCCACTGTTTTTGATTAAATTTTTATCTTTTTTTGTACGAAAATCCAACTAGTAATTTCTTAAAATATCATCCTTTTCTTTTGAAAATTCATCTTTTATGGTAGACGGGTCATCTTTCTTGGTTGACAATGTATAGTTCTTGGCTGAAAATGCATCCTTTTGGGTTAAAAATTCAACTGTTAGGTTGAAAATTTATCTTGTCTGATTAAAATTCATCTATCTAGTTGAGGATTCAATTATTTTGTTAAAAAATTGTCTTTTGGTTAATTATTCATTACTTATAGTAGAAAATTCATCTTTTTGGGCTTAAAATAAACTTTTTTGGTGTAGATTCAATTTTTAGGGTTTAAATTGTATCTGCTTCCTAAAAAAATCGTATTTCTTGTTGGACAATTCAACTGTTATTGTTTGACTTTTTAATCTTAATTGTTTAAAAATTGCGACCATTTGTTTTAAAATGCACCCTTTTAGGATAGCCATTCAACGACACTCCAGGTTCCATAGAAGCTGGTTCGGTTTTTTAATTTCTAGAACTACTGAACCAGGTAGTTCCTCAGGGGGCATACCAAAATACTGTTGTGACTCTCACCTTCAAATGTCTCTGAAGGGTCGCAGTGCGCAAGTACTCATTTGAGTATATGGCGCAATATTGTGCACTACAATTTAAAATGGTTCACGCGGCCCTTACTGTTAAAGTTTCGAGGGTACCGATTTAGTAACGAGGCCAGTGCAAGCCGACACACGAATTTTTTATTAATTAGGACTTGGAGTGTATTTTGATAAGGTCATCTTTCTTAGTCGAAAATTCAACTGTTTGGTTGAAACTGCATCCTTTTGTGACTGTTTGATTACAAATTAATTAGCTTGTTCATGAAAATTCATCTATTTTGGTACAAAATCTTTTTTTGGTTCAACATTCTACTATTTAAAAAAAAATGGAACATATTTCGACTTTAAATCTTAAGAATGAAAAAGTTTTTTATGTTGCATTGAATATACGATATTTACAATAATTTTGTTCAAAATCATTTACTCCCCTATTATTCACCTATTTTCATGAAAAATCACCCCATTTGCCCGGTTTTGAGAGAATTGTGGGCAACGTTAATTTTATGGAGGGGGGCTATATACGTGAAGGGGGGGAGGGGGTATAGCAAAAATGTGAAATGTAGTTTTTTTTTAAAAGTCATTTTTCTGGAAAATTTTTTACCAAGCGCATCCTATTTCTTTAGCACATTACAACTTTGGTATTTACCTACCAGGTGTATACATATGAAACCGGTATTTTTTCAAGAAAAAAACACATTTACTTCAAGAGAATGATAACAAATATTTTATTCAAAGTATGCGCCCTCGC
>NC_046659.1:73110157-73113842 GCF_010883055.1 Belonocnema kinseyi
CCCCCCCCCCCGCCCCTTTTCACTAACATTTGGAAATCCACAGAGAAAATATTCACTAGAGTTTTCGCAGGCATTTTTCCTTCTGAGAATTTGCTCAAATTTAAAGACTTGTTCTTAAAAATCAATATGGGGAAATATTACAATTCGAAGTGTCTATTCGTGAGGGTGCACATGGTGTCAAAAGGCAAATTTTTCGACAAGAATAGAGAGGTCACTTTTCAAAGAAGTTTTCTTTTTCTTTCCATGACCTTAAGGGTTTCAGGTAGTAGTTGCCAATAGGTTACCAATGACTTTTTGCTGTCATATTTTTCAAATTGACAGCAAATGATTGTTATTCTAACAATTATTATAAAAAAGTACCTATTTTTATCTTTTTTTATGACTAGGATCAATTTTTTTACAGAATCAAACCTCAGAATATTTTGATATTGACTCGTTGGTGTCATATTTTCCAAAATGACAAAAATTGTTAATTATTTAAAAAATTGTTAACAAAATATTAATTTTTTACCGTGTTTCCCAATTTTTTAAAAAAATTTTGTTGAAATGATTATTATATATTATATATATTATTACAGCGAAAAGTCACCGACAAGACATGTTTAGTTGAATCCTTATAAACAATTGAGTCTATTCATAGATGAATGGCAAACATATTTGCTTATACTATTTTTTTAAATAATTTTTTTTAAACTACATAAAATGACAAGATTAAGTCAATCACAAGACATTCTTATTTGATTACGTTAAAAAATGAATCCTATTTACGAAAAAGAGGTGAAAATAGGTATTTATTTACAACAATTTTCAAAGTAAATTTTTCTATGACGCCAAAAAATACAATGATTCGGTAAAATTCTACCTTTTTGAGCAATTGGTGAAAAGTCACAATAAAAAAATCAAAATTAGTTATTTTTTGTTTGATACTTTATTTTACTTCAAATCAAAAACTACGTTGTTCGAAGGAAAGAATGAGAAAACACTATGCAATATTTTATTAAATGATGAGAGAATTGAACAAGTTGATAAGTTCGTATACCTTGGTAGCTTATTTACTAGGGACGGGAAGATAGATGAGGAATTAGATAGACGCATAAACGAAGGTAAGAAGGTTGAGAGAATGCCAAATGAACGACTAACGAAACAAGTGTATCAAGGTAAAGTAAATGGCAGCGTGCCCAGAGATAGACCGCGGAAAGATGGTTAGAATGTGTAAATGAGACCCTACTTAGAAGAGACATAAGAAGTCACAGAAACACGAGAGCCTGCATGAAAAAATGCATGGACATAAAAGGAGCTAAAGAAGTATGCCAGGACAGGAAAGTATGGCGGCAAATAGTTAATAAAAAGAGTGTCAGTAGAGTGAATGACGCCTAAAACAAAAGACCTTTACTCCGGGTGATTGCTAGAGAGATTGATCAGCAACCTGGGTCGGAGCAGTGTTGCGGAAGAAACGTGTTATTTACATAAATAACACGAGAATTCTGGATCAATCTGATAATTCTCTATCGCCGCCACACCTTACTCCTTTCCCCCACCGAGTGAGTCATGCCTACCCCAAAAGGGAAATGGCTTAATGGTGTGTATATATATTTTAATGGAAATTAAAACTTGAAAACATAAAATAAAAACATCTAAAAACAAAAAATATCTGGCCAATACTTTAAAATCAAAAAACAAATAAAATAAAACAGCAAAAGTCCAATATCTTTGATAATTGATGAAAATTGATTTCTTGACTTCAGAATTAATGGTTAATATTGATGCAAAATGTAAATAATGATGCTCTTGTATATTTGTTGAAAAATTCAATTTTTTAAAAACAAAAATCAACATAACCTAAAGTCGTACCAAATTGTGAAGTTAATTTTTTTATTCAAATTAAAATAACTTCACATACAATAATACATTATTCTGCGAACATTTCCATGAAATTGTAATGCATGGATAACTTTTTTAAATCATCTTTTATCAAATGTTTATGATTTCTTTTTTAAATAATTGATTTCCAATAAAAACCGCTAACATACCCAGTTATTGTTCAAAAAATTTAAATCTTCTTTGAAATCGAATAATTTTTTTAATCTGAAAAATAATGATAATCTGAAATATTTTATGATTTGTGTTTAAAAAATACCCATTTTTTACCAAAAAATAACAAAAAACATAAAATAACAAAAAGTGGTTCTAAATCTAAAATGATGTTTGAAATAGAATATTTCTTGTTAAAAAAAATCGATTTCTGGTATGAAATCTCAACAAATCAGAAAATTGTACACAAATTATAAAATTGAATAACTGAACGATTATCTGAAGAATAATGATCTGAACAATTGTATTAATTTTGTAATAAGATATCAATTTTTAACGAAAAACACTAACATAAAATAAAATTGTTCAGAATTGTAAATCTTTTCGAAGTATAATATTTTCTGTTTAAAATTATCAATTTGCTGTAAAAAACGTTAATATAAATCTAAAATTATTCTAAAGTGGCGAAAAAAACCGAAACCCATACATTTTTGAAAAACATTTTTGTCTTTAAAATCTAATAACCTGTTATTAAAAAAGAAGGGTCTCATCGTCCCGAAAGCCGGGATGAGTAGTCAATTATTTTTCATAAGCTTACCTAGTCCTAAATTTCCGAAACGACTAGTGACTAGTCACTAGTCCATCCCCTTTTGCAGCTCCATCAATTTTTCGACACGACGTCTAAACAGTAGACACAGCCTATTAAAAATACATTTTTATCGATATAAAACTTTAATATAATGTATAAATTTTTAAAAAGGACATCTTGATGATGATTTTTGTTTGAAAATTCTAATTTCCGGTGAAAAAACTAACATAATTTAAAATGTTTATAAATTTGTATTCTCCGGAACATTCGATGTACTCTCGGTTGTGAGAATATCCAACAATTTCCATAAATCTCTCTCTCTCTCTCTCTCTCTCACTCACTCACTCACTGATTGAGAAATTTTTCCTTACTTTTGAGACTCTCTCTCTCTCTCTCTTCCCCTCTTTGAGTTTCCAATTCACTTTCTCTCTTGGGTGCTTTCTCCGAGCGCGCCACCCTCACATATGTTTGGGCGTGTGAGTAAACACAGACAAGTGGCTGGAGGAAAAATCAGGTGCACATGTAGGGTGGAGAATTTCGCCCACACAGGCCACACATCAGTATCAGTGCGATGAGACCCTCGCCGGTGAGAGAGGGAAAGATAGAAATTTCTCCCGAGCTTTCTCGCGCGCCCCCTTTTTAGTTAGGTGCTCTCTTCAATTCTCGGGCTTTCGCTCGCTTTCGAATTCTCTATTCCGGCTTTCCCTTGCTTTCGCGCACCCCTTCTTCACCTCCACTTCCTTCTCATCTCCCTTCGGTAGGCTTAGTTACTTGCGTAACAACCCCCTTCGATCTGCCTTGACCAACGCTGTACCAAACATTGGCGTAGGGCGAAATTTGAAAAACTTTTTTTAAAATTGATATTAAACTAGAAAGTGGAACCTACTCTCTTCGAAATTCCATTTGAATTCCTACTCCTTTCATTAATACCAGGTGTATACATATGAAACCGGTATTGCCATTTAGCGGCCAGTAGGGACACTTGTAGGCACTGTCGGAACTTACCATTTGTGCTAATTGGCGTATTGTCATCTGTCAACAATATCCAATACCAAACATTTCAAG
>NC_046659.1:73113942-73115981 GCF_010883055.1 Belonocnema kinseyi
GGGGTGAGTTAAAGGGAGAGCAAGGATGGCCAGAATACAAGAGGGTGGTCGGGACTCGAGCTCTATCTCCTGCACTCCTAACTAACATGTATTTTGCATAAAGCTTACATTACTTGAATTACAATGCTCCGGTGCTGTCTCGTCCCACAGTGTGGAGATGCTGCCATGTAAATTGGTTCTAGCGACCCCACCAAGTTTGCACGCCAGTATACACTACACATTTAAATATGTGCCTTGGTGTGTAATTACTCTCGTGCGTGTGCACCACGATTCTGGACAGTCCTCTCAAACTCCCAACCTTACCGATGAAACTCACCCTTTCCTATATGAAATTTCGGGGGTGGATCGAGCATATCAGAGGAGGGAAGGACAGGTGCGGGAAAATTCATTATCTCAGTCATTCCCGAGCCTTATCGCGCTCTATATAATTGATCGTTAAGCGGCTTAAGGTCGCTCGTGATTCCCGGTCAAATTGTTCGAGATTCGGTTAGAGATTCCAGGCATGTAAAGGTCGAAATACGGATCCCGCAGGTCCTCCACTATAGGTAATTTAATCTTGGAGAATGCCTTCATCTTTTACTGGAAGAGTCGATCTTGGGATGTTTTTGAGAGTCTTGGGCTTAATTAGAAGTTCTGGGCGGAGGTCAGGGTAGTATCTTATTTGGTGGAATTTTTTACAAGATTGGTTAACATTTACCAGGCAACTTAATTTTAATGTAAGACTCATATTACAGGAATTAACTATGAAAGAAACATTAATTATGTTATTTGGAAAAATATACACCATTCAAAAAGTTTGAAATTGCAAAACTTTAGATATTTTCTACACTGCAGTCCCGATATAAAAGTTCCCCTTATACGGGAGAAGTTGGTCCAAGGGGACGAGAGAGGCGCTGAAAGGTAAGAGGAGTAACAACAACGCAGGAGTGTTTAAATAAAATAAATAAGAAAATTTTGAATTTAATAAAAATTTTAACAACTTTAGAATTTCTCAAGATTTGCAAAGAAATCTTTAATACTTTCATGTATGTTTGAACTATTCGAAATGAAGATAATTCAACTTCTAATTCAAATGGACAATTGTTTAGCTTTAGAGTTCGAATTTTTAATTTTTATTGGCCGTGTAAAATGTTTTCCAAACGAGAAAAATCCGGGTAATGACCGTTAATTTTTTCTTAGATCAATTGGCCTCCCTAATATATGTGTGCACATACTTAAAAAGCAGTACTTTGATAAAGTTTTATTTTCGAGCACAAGCATTTCCACGTTCATGGTTATATTATAAAACGAAAATGGCAAAAATACAACAACAAACATATTTGTTAAAACGAAACACCAACAGAAATGGTTTAGACGGCCCTGATTGTTTATAGTTTGGAGAGTCCTGAAATAGTACGAAGGTCATTGAGGGTACCCCGAGACGGTCACTATAGCGGAACTGTAGTGTATCTCAAAATGTATACTCAAACCCAAAAACAAATTTTGTAACAATAACGAAAAGAAAAATTTGATTTGATTTTTAGAGTTTCATAGCCCCGGGCAGAAGCTCTTATAATTTCTATTTGGAGTATAATTAGGGGTAGTAAAAGGATATTAGGAAAGATGTGGGGAGGGTAACAGGGGGAGTGTGCGAGGGAAAGTGAAGGTAGTAGGTGGAGGGATGGAGGGTTAAGGGAGGGAGGGCAGAAATTAGAGGAAGTCTGGGGAGCGTCAGTAAGGGAAAGAAGGGAAATACGGTTGAGGAAGTGAGAATAGGGGAAGCAGTGAGAGTGTGGAAAGGGAAAGTAGGGCAAGTAGGGGGAGTGTAGGGACGGGCAACAAGGAATAGTGAGGGTTCGATGCATAAGGTTCGGGAGGGCCTATGAAGACTAGTTTGAGAGGGGATGTCAAAGAGGGGCGTAGATGAGGGTAAGTGAGGCGATGTATGGAAAGGCAAAGTAAGGGTTGATAATTGAGGGGATAAGGAGGGACGTGGAAAGGAGGGAAGTAAGGTAGGGGTAGTTTAAGGAGTGGCGTGGAGTGGAGTGGAGTGGAGTGGA
>NC_046659.1:73116081-73118758 GCF_010883055.1 Belonocnema kinseyi
TATGTGTAGAATAATTATTTACATGCGACCGAAATTTATATCAATGTCTTTCTTCCTCACGAGGATACGCATTTGTCTTTATGACTATAAAAAAGTGTTAGGTTGACAAGAACCTATGCAGTGTAGACAAAAAATTTTCATCCCAGATGTGGTCGAAGATAATGTTTGGTGTCAACTGAAAAGAGATAAAATGAATCAGAGTGCTCAATTGTCTTCTTTTTTATAGCTAGATTACCTTAAAAGGAAAATAAAATATTTTTGTTACTGTTTGGACTTAATTTTTGTCCCTGTAAGCATTTTTATGACAATAGTTATTTTTATGAATGTAATCATTTTCAGCTTACGAAGCCATAAATTAAGATGAAAAAGTTATTTATTTAGAATGAAATTGGAAAATAAGAACCTGTTGTCATCAATTCTGAAGATAGAGTCTTCTCCTGAAGCAATTGTTGATCTGAGAGTGAAAGTACCCCTCGTATTTGCCGAGCTGACTCATAAAAGCTTGGTCATGATGTCCGAGCGATAATCTCAATTATGATGGGAAAGAGAGGCCGAAAAAGAGAAAAAAGCTTTCGATCATTATAATGAGCCAGATTAAGGAGCATGCATATGAGCAATCATTTCCTATAAAATTGATTACAATGTTATTAAATATACATTCCATATAATAAAAACAGGATATTTTTAGGCTTACAGAAAAACCTGGGAATGGAATTTTAAAATGAACGAGTCGCAGAATATCGTATTTTATTATTACTTTTATTTTTATTTAACCAATTTCAGAAAATGCTGCATCTGAATTATAGTTCTGTACCGACAGCTTTCTTGTTAAATGGGTAAAACAAACCAGATACGCTTCGAAGACAATTTACTTAAGAGATTTAGTTGAGATTAGAGGAAACTTCATTTCATTCAAGGGTTCACTTCAACTAAGATAAATTCCATTAAGGCTACAGTTCGCCAACAAAATTTTCATCAAAATCAAGTTTATTTTGTCTAAAATTGAATTCTATTCATAAGATGTTTCGTTCTATTAATAAATAATATTACATTGATACTGTCATTTTTTAATAAAAAATTGTTCCTTTGAACGAAAATTGAAAAAATCTTTTTTTATATTTCAAAAATAATGTACGTTCTAAATTCCAGAAATATCTGCAAGATACTAAAACATCCGAAAATTATTCTATAATAAGAACAGATAGAAACTTGCCAGAATATTTTTATAAATTCTGGAAGACTTTAAAATAATTAAAAATAATTTTAGAATTTTGTAGAACATTTTTCAATGTTGGAAAGTATTACGGAAGATCATAATATTATTTTCGTAGAAGAATGTAAGTCAAAATTCTATTTCTAGAAAATGCCGAATTTTTCACTGTTTTTAAAATTGTTAATTTTTTAAAAGTTTTAAATGAAATCTCTTTGAAATTTTATTACCATGGCTAACTTTAAATTTTTACTATAAAACGTTGAACATTAATCGCTAATGTATCCATTTGGACACAAGAATGGTTTAAGGCTTCTGGTTCAATCGTCGAAGTTAAGCAGCCTTTTCTCGGTTCTATTCGGATGGAAGCCGTCGTACTTTCACAACATAAATTTTCAAGGAACTCATTCTCTTCCATCATACAGTGAAAGGTAAAAAAAATAGAATTTGTATCACAATTTTTTTATTGCTACAAATTTTGATTTTGATTTTGAATATACATTTTTTCCTATTTTCAATTTTTACTATTTTCAAAAGCAGTGCGTACTGAAATTTTGGTACAAATAACCAAATTCACTGTCTGTCTAATTTTGATCCTGTCTAACCTACCTTCTCTCTCTATCACTCCCCCTTCTCTTTCCTCTTCTATCCTATCTTATTCCGTCAGATCATGTCCTATCAGACCACGTCTAATCATGCCCTCAATTCCCCTCTCCTCCTTTGCCACTTCCCTCCCTAACCTTTTCTTCAATTCCTTTACTCCCGCTCTCCTACTTCCCGTCCTATACTTCCTCTCCCCACCTACTTCCCCTCACATACTATCCTCCATTAGCCCTCCTTTTCCCCTAACTGCTTTCCATTATTCTCTACCCTTACTTACTTACCCACCCTCCAACTCCTGCTTCCCTTCCCCATCTATATTTATACCCCTATCACTTCTCTCATTTCTCATTTTACTTCTCTCTTCATTCCAACTACTTTCCCTACTTACCCCCCCCCCCCCCTTAGGTCACTACTTCCCCACCTCACACTTCCTCTAATCCCCCTCCTGAGAAAAAATGTACGACGGACGAAGGGATACGGTCGGCTATACACAGACATGCAAAATGATTGGGACAGCTGGAAAGGTGTTACATGTTGGAAGATGATTTCTTGAAAAGAAAAAAATTAAGGTTTTGAAATTTCGGTTTTTTCATTCTATTTTTCTAAAATATATAACTGATGTTTCTTTCACAATTATTTTCTTAAATTTGTGTGTTAAATTAACAATACGGTGCCTAGAAGAGGCTCATTAATCTTGCGAAAATCTCCACCAAATAAAATACTACCCTGACCTCCATTCACAACTTTTATTTAATATCAAGGATCACAGAAACATCTCAAGATTCAGACTGTTGCTCTCCCCTCTTCTCTCCCCTCTTCTCTCCACATCCACTCCACTCCACTCCACTCCACTCCACTCCACTC
>NC_046659.1:73118858-73144118 GCF_010883055.1 Belonocnema kinseyi
TGAATTAAAAAATAAGTATTTATTGAACGAAAATGTTAGTAATTTTTTGGATTTTTTAAAAATAAATAGTTGAAATTTGAAATATTTGGTTTAAAATTTCTGTATTTTATTAAAAATTCGAATTTATGGGAGAATATTCGTGTTTCTTGATGACGAATTTCTCTTTTTGGTTGCAAATACCTTTAAATTCAAATATTTGGTTGAAATTTTTTGTTTTGGGTTTTTGTATTGGTTGAAAATTAGCTTTTTCTTATTTTGAATTAACTTTTTTAGTTGAAAGTGTATTCGTTCCATTTTTTGTCGAAAACTGATCTTCTTTGATAGATATTTAATCTTATTGGTTGGAAATAATACTATCTCGTTAGAGATTCACTTTGATTTTATTGAAAATTAAATTTTTTATTTTATCTTTTTGATTAAAAATCAAGTTCTATGGATGAAAATTTAACTACTTTGTTGAAAATCGTTTCTTCTTGGTTGCAAATTAATTTTGCTAACGAAAAATTTAATTATATTATTTTTTGTACAAAATTGATCTTTTTTAATAGAAATATTATCTTTTTCGTAAAAAAATGTTCTGTTGAAAATTTCTCAAAGTGTTTGAAAATTAATTTTTTTAGATGAAAATTTGTTTCTTTTTAGTTGAAAATTAATTTTTTTAACTGTAGATTCGATTTTTGATTGATAATTTACATCTTTAGTTGAAAATGAATTAATTTTTGTGAAAACTTGTTTTTTTGTTGTTTAATATTTACTTCTCTAACTGAAAATTGAACTATCCTATTTTGTTAGTAAATTTAAATTTTTCAGTTTGAAATTTATATACTCGTATTTTTTTGAAACTATATCTTCTTTAATGGAAAATTCATCTTTTAGTTATAAAATTGAATTGGTGTGCTGAGAATTAATTTTTCTGTTTAAAACTGATTGTTTTAACTGAAAATGTAATTCTCATATTTTTGGTAAAAAAAATTATTTTTAATGAAAAAGAACCATTTTTTAAATTTGAAAATTTCTTTATTTTTATTTTTTGTTCAACATTATTTTTCTAATATTTTAACCATTTTAATTTTTGTTAAAAATTGACCTTTTTTAGTAGAAAGTTAATGTATTTTGTTGAAAATAAGTGTTTTTTTAGTTGAAGGTTAATCGTTTTAGTTAAAAATTTACTTCTTAGATTGAAAATTTAGAAATTGTGATATTGTAGCAACCCTGATTAAGGCACTATTTAATGCGAATATTTTCGATACATTTTTCCAAGTTATTTAAAAAATGTAATTATTATCAAAAAAGATAGAATGTGTGTGTGTGTGTGTGTGTGTATGCAAAGTATATAATCCGGCAATATATGTATAATGCATAACAGAGTCTAGGTTATGTGTGTAATAAATATTTTACATTTGACAAATTTCTGTTTTTTTTTAAAACTCTCATTATTGTGTTGGTTTTTAAGATATGAAGATGTATTTTTTTATTATTCATAATAAGACGCTTTAAAAAATATATATTTCAAACTTAAATGTGGTCTGAAAGCCCTTTAAATATAAAAATGGGATGGAAAGTCGCGGTTTTTCAAATTTTACAATTTACACAAATAATTGTTTAAAAAATGTATTGTTATTTTTAATAATATTGTCTTTGAATGATACTAGATAGTTAGGTTTTTTCTGTAATATTCGACATATCCTCCACTTTTCGCAATTAGTGTGAGGTAATAATGGATGCAAAATAATAAACCTAATCGTTTAAACAAATTATTGTTGCTTATAACTATCCTTTCCTATAGTGATGCTAGATAGTTCCGGTTTTTTCTTAAATTTTAAACTTATAGTCCACTTTGTACTTCAGTAAGATAATAATTAATGCAGATGTGGAAAGTAGAAAATTTTTTTAACGCAAATACCTAGCATAAATAAAGAAGACAGTTATAAAACAATAATAATTTGTTCAAACAATTAGTTTTGTCAAATTGCATCCGTTATTATCTCAGACTAATTGAAAGGGTGGATAAAAAGTGGAAAATTATAGAAAAAACTACAAATTTGCAGGATCATTCTAAAAAAATATTGTGATAAACGATAAATTGCTTAAATAATTATTTACCTTAAATATAACTCATTATTGGTTCGCTGTAACTGAAAATTTGATAATAAGTTAAAAAGTTCGAAAAAAATCTCAGCTTTCTAATACTTTCTATACTAAGAGATAATTGATAAAAACAATTACTCATTGATTAAGTAATTTATGCAAACATCTAATTATCAATAGAAAGTAGAATTATAAACCATTTGTAATTTAAAAAATGCTAAATAATCACATTTAACGGCAAAAAATCGCAAAACTGAATTTTTTACTTTTAAGGATTTATTGCGACCCTTCAAAATAGACTCGGGGGGTGGGGGGGGGGGGGGTTGATATTTAAAAAATAAGTTTCAATTCATATTTTATGGCAAATTCTAAAGAAATATGCTAAAGTTCAGATTGTTGCACATTATATTAACGATTCTAAATAACATTTATAACAAATTTTTCTTTTTAATGGAAAATTCGTGTAAAACTTCATGATTTGACATGGAATTGCTCATTTCACAAACTACCCAGGAATTGTAAGTATTGCTAGACCTAACTTAGCTAATGAACATAATATTATTCCAATGACAAATTAGTTAAATTTGAATTTCGTATTGACCCTATTCTTGCACTGATACAAGACCTTTTTTTAGAAATCTGAAAATCTTAAAAAAATAACGCTTCTGTGATTAAAAAATTAACTTTTTTATTAAAATCAAAAATTAAAAAATCAAAAATTAATGATAGTATTTATGATTTTTTCACGGGACATGGTTTTTTTTTTAAATTTTACTGCAAAGCATAGTTCAGTGTAAATCAAAATGTCATTTCAGTATGCCATGTTTTTTTAAATAGCGAGTAAACATTTGTTGAATTCTATAATTGTGTGAAAATTCATCAGGTCCTTCTTTAAATGCATCATTATATTCAAAATCAAGATTATATACTTTACCTATCTCGTGTCGGGCATTTTATGTAATGCCTAGGGATTATATAGAATGCCTAGGCAATGCATTGCCTGGATTATATACTTTGCCTGTTATATATATATATAGTGTGTGTGTGTGTGTGTGTGTGTATGTGTGTGTGCTTTGTTTGTGTAGTATACAGTTTGTGTCTTATTGTCAAAGTTTGACTGGGATGCATGCGTGATTTTTAAGTGGCGTATTTATATCTATCTGCTGTGTTTATATTTATACACTTGTCCCTGTGGAAATGTTTTTTTGTGTGTCTGCACGTATTCGCTTTGTACTCCTGCGTGATCGCGCATGCGCGTGCAGATATTATGAATAAGGAAAATAAGGGGAAAATGGTTGCGTTCAAAAGGCCGTCAATGTTAAACGTAATCCCTCCTTCATTATACAACAGCCCTTTAAGCCAGGAATTGAGTATGAGGGCGACTCTAAAAGAATTCAACAGTTTCAGAATAAAGTCGTTTCAAAGGAAATTAAGAATAAGTGACGCGCTTTAGCCCTGTCTATTTATTCTTTGTGAAGAAGAATGGCTCTTTAAACACAATTTTTAAGCACTAGGGGATGGGTTTGTGATTTATTAGAAGTTTTGATTCAAAAGTGATGAAGTATAGAAATGACTTTTAAGTTTCAAGATAGGAACGAAAGGCTTGAGTTTTAGTGTTCTAAAGAGTTTAGGTGCGGTAAATTCTTACAAGTATGAGAATATTCTCGAGAATATGCTTTGAGAATTTAATGAGAATTTATAAGTATTTTGCACTAGGATTTCAAAAATCGGAATTTCTATCTTTATTAACAATAATTAAATTATTATAATTTCGAGGCAAAATGTACCGAAAATATTATTCGCATTAAGGGTGTAGTCTAGTTGGTAGGCGAAAAAATAGGCTTCAAATATAAAACCAAAAGTTTCTAAATTCATTTTTTCGAATTTTGGTATACAAAATCCGTATTTGAACGGAACAGAAGGATCGGCTCACTGGTTCCGGAGAAATCGTGTGGCCAGTTTCTCAATACGTGCATTGAGAAAAACGCGTTTGAAGTGTGCGAGTTCTTTTACAGGTATAAATCTAAACATACGCCTAGAGGAATAATAATATTAATGCAAAAAATGTTTGTTTCTAAATCCATTTTAAACACTTTTAAGTTGAGTTTTTATATCAAAAAGATATATTTTCAACCTAAGAAATGAATTTTGAACTAAAATTAGGAATCTTCAAACAAAAATATAAATTTTGAACCTACTATCGGCGAGAAAACTATAGGCATCTGCCTTCAAGACTTACCAAATCAGTAAAAAAAATGCTAGCGCAACAAAAAAACAGTCATATAAAAGCTAAAAGTGTTCTACGTAAATAAGCTTGAAGACGTTTATGTAAAAAAAATTTCGTGCTTAGAAGACTGAAAAATGTAAAAAAAAGTAAGGATTTTCGGATACATTTGAGAACAGTCAAGTTTAGAGCATTATTTCTTATACAAGGGGCGGTGGGAAAAATTTGACGTTTTTTTACTGCCGACCGCTGGTCCCTTTCTTGGACCCGTGGCCAGGTGCCATCCAAGCATTCAGAATTAGAGGCCGAAGAATGGCATCAGCCGTCGGCAGTAAAACAAAAAAAGGGCCCCCCCTGCTTTCTGTCACTTGTTTTCCAACAAAAAAAATGTTTAAAAATATCGCGATTTTCACAAAAAATAAGACTAACACATCCTTACGGGCGATTAAAAATAAATACAGAACCTATGTATTACAGTTTGCAGTTTGAATCGTTTCAATATCTGTATCAGAACTGAAGATAATATAGTTGCACATTTTTGTACTTTTAAGCAACAATTTTTATTATTTTTTTAATTTCTCAACTGCAACTGGTTCACAACAGTTTTCCTCACACTCATGAATTTTTTCAAATTTTTTCCATCGCCCCTTTGTATAAGAAATAATGCTCTAAACTTGACTGTTCTTAAATGTACCCGAAAATCAAAGGCAGATGCCTATAGTTTTCTCGCCGATAGTAATAGTTGAATTTCCAATCGAAAGAATTAATTTTTTTACTAAAAAAGACTCATTTTCAACAAAGTGCGTGAACTTCCATATGAAAAAAATTTATTTTCAACCAAAATTAGAATAAGTAAAAATATTAGAAAAATAAATGTTGAACCAAAACAAAAAACGAACTTTCAACTAAATTTTGTTTTTCCATAAAAAAAGATTTTAACCAAAAATAAAAGAATTACATTTTTAGTTAAAATAACCAATTTTTAAACCAAAAAAAGAAAAAAATTTCAGCATAATAATTCAATTTTACACCCAAAAGATGAATTTTCAACCAAAAAAGATACAGTTTAAAAAAAATATATAAATTTTCAACTAAAAAAGGTAAATTTGACAAAAAAAGGATAGTTCAGTTTTCAGTTAGAGAAGTAAATTGAAAAAAACGAGGGTTCAGCAAAATTAATTAATTTACAACTCAAAATATAAATTTTTCAATAGAAAATGCAATAGTTACATCTTCCGTCAAAGAAAACTAATTTTCAACTAAAAAGACTCGAATTTTCAGTGAAATAATATAATTATTAATAATTAATAATAATAATAAGAAATAATAATAATAATATGAATAATAATAAAAAATAATAAATAAATAATAATGAATAATAAATAATAATAAATTAATAATAAGAAATAATTTAATCACAGTGATGAATTTTCTAATAAAAATATGAATTTTTGACCAAATAGTGGAATTTTCAAACCAAAAGATGAAATTTCTAAATAAAAAAATAATTTTTACCTAAATTTTTTTTCAAACAAAGAAATGAATTCCTAACAAAAAATAGAATAGTTAAATTTTCTACAGAATATAACATTTTTTAACGAAAAAGATTAGATTTCTATTAAAAAGGCAAATTTTTCACACAAAAATTAAATATTAAACGTGAATTTTCAACTAAAACGATCAATCTTCAAGTAAAAACATTTTAAATGTTAACCAAATACATGAATGTTCAACTTAAAAGTTAATTTTTATAACAGAAATAAAATACTTTAATTTTTAGTTAGTAAAATGAATTTTAAACTAAAAAAGAAGCGGTGTTTCAGCAAAGTAGTTAAATTTTTAACCAAATTAATTAATTTTTAACCAAAAAGATGAACTAAAAAGTTTAATTTTTAATAAGATCAAAGTAAATCTTTAACAAAATAGTATAATTTCCAACCAAGAAGATTAAATTTCTACCAAAAAAGATAAATTTTCGATCAAAAATGGAACAAAAACATTTTCAATACAAAAAATTAATTTTTAATAAGAAAAAACTAATTTTCAACCAAAGAAATTAATTTTCATCCAATAAAAAGAATTTTTCACCAACGAAAAGAACGATTCACCAAGAATCCTAAATATTTTCGCACAAATTCGAATTTTCAAAAAAATACAGGAATTTTAAACGAAATATTTGAATTTCCAACTTAAGAAGAAAATAAATTTTTAACCAAATATGCACGAGTTAAATTTGCAGTTAAAGCAATTAAGTCGTTCCACTTTCAACCAAGTAGCAGAATTTTTAACCAAAAAGGATGAATTTTCAACCAAAAAGGTAATAATTGATATTTTAACCAAAAAGGATTTTAATTTTATCCCAAAAATAGTTGAATTCAACCATAAATATGAATTTTTAACAAAATAGTTTGAATCCTCAACCAAATAAGATTAACATTCAATCACATAGTTGCGATTTTAACCATAATAATAAATTAAATTTAACTTTAGTTTTTAGAAAATTCTCTATCTCTATCAGTTTTTTCCTGACATTCCCTGACTTTCTGGAATTATCTTATCCAATAGCAACTCCGATGTAATTTAAAAAAGTATATGTTTATTTCACTCTAAAATATGATATCAAAGTATATGTCGTAATTATGATATAAATTTGTTTAAACAATAAATCCTATAAATTCTTTTAAATGCTCTATAGATTCTCTGTTCGAGCTTGAGCATATTCTTGAGAGAATTTGCTCAACATAAATTCTTGGGCATTTAAGAACTCTATTGAGATTTCAAATTGAGTATGGAAGCTTTGAAATTTAAAAGTAAGAAACCTTTAAAATATTTTAATAAGTTAAAAGTATTGAAAGGTGAAAATCATCAGATTGAAAATCAAGGTCTAGAGATGAAAGCATTTAAATTTGTGAGCTTTAGTATCTAGAGTCTAGACATTTAGTGTCATGTAAATGTCCAGAAACCCAATCATCTTTAAGGTTTAGGAGGAATTCCTTATTGTCCGTGGGTACTTCTCCAGAATCTGCAACCTAAGTGGATTTTAGACATTTGCATTCTACCAAAGTCCCCTTCTACTCTGTTCTAAAGTTTGCGCTGAACTGTAACTGTATCATCTAAACTAAACTTCAGTGATATCTCTACATCTGTTGCACATAAAAGCGGCACGTTAAATTTCCCGAATAGGGGTAATAATTTTCAGAAACAAAAAGAAAATAATTACAGTAGAATAATAATAAATTCAGCATAAAATATTTTTGATACCAGGCTAAAAACTGAGGTAAGTTCACCAAATATTTTCGGTCGTGTACAATATTTTTTAGTTTTTATTTATAATATTATAAATTTTATATTCTATTCCCTGGAATTTTTACCGAGAAAATTTATCTGTTCGTACCAAAATTTCATTATCCACGGTCCAAATTTGGATTTTTATACCTACAGTTAGTTCTGAAAAATCCGAATTTAGAGACATATATTTTTTAATTTGCTCTAGAATAAGTGCAACTTCTCAGCACTTCACTTTTTATGAATTTATCTTTAATGAAAAAATTCAATTATTATCCAAATAAAAACTTCACCTCTGGGAAATATCTGAGACTGGTTTAGAATCGTAGAAAAGGCTTGAGCCCTTGTAAATCGATTTTCATCAAGGAAGTGTTTCTAATTATTACAACAATAAAATGTAATTTATAATACTAAATTAGAATAAATATTAAAATAGCTACATCGGCTTTCAGGCTTTCATACCATTTTAATTTTTTTATAATTATAATTTTAATGAATATTAAAAACTCTTTAGTGCTAAAGATTCACGATTCAAAGTTCTACAATTTTTAAAAGTTACAATTAAAAATTCTGTACTTTTAAAGATTTATAAATTGAAAAATCATAAATTTCGATGATTTTGAAGATCAAAAGAAAAATTATCAATTATAAATCTATCAAATTGAAAAAGTTTCGAATGTAAAGCAACAAAATTATAGCATTTCCATGGTTAAATTTAAAACTTATACAAATTTCAATTGTAAATTTTGAAAAATTGAAAACTCTTCAATTCTAATGATTTACAATTAAATTTCTACAACTTTGAAGAGTTTCGATTTTTAGCTCTTCACTTTTAAAGAAGTATAAGTAAAAAATATGAAATATCGACGATTTTAAAGATAAAGAAAAATGTTTTCAATTCTGAATCTTCTAAATTGAAGCAATTTCGAATTTAAATAATTAAAAATACAGAATTTCAAATTGTAGAACTTAAGACTTACATAATTACTGTAAATTTGCAATATTCAAAAATGTTTTATTTTAACGTTTTCAATTCAAATTTTTGAAATTTTATAAAGTTGCAATTAAAAAATCTTCCATTTTAAAAATGCAAAAATGCTAATTCTGAGATTTTTATGATTTTAAAGATCAAAAGAAACGTTCTTAATTCCATATCTTCTAAGTAAAAGAATAAGTTAAGAATTTAAATCATAAAAGATTCAGATTTTGTGATTGTAAAACTTTTAAGTAGCATAATAATTGTCAAACTTAAAAAATTTAAAGCTGTTCAATTTTAATGATTAAAAATTTTAATTTTGGCTATTTTGAAGCGTGACAATTTAAAATTCTTCAATTTTTAAGATACAAGAATATCATTCTTAAATTTTTATGATGTTCAACATAAAAAGTCAAGTTATCAATTTTACATCTTCACAATTGAAGAAATGTCGAATGTAAAGCATCAAAATTATAGAATGTTTTATTGTAAAACTTAAAAGGTGCTTAATTCTTAATTGTTGATTTACAAAATTCAAAACTTTTGAATTACACATATATGCAATTCAAAGTTCTACAATTTTAAAAAGTTAAAAGTTTTACAGACGTATAAATAAAAATTCTTAAATGCGGATGATATTGAAGGTTAAAAGTCAAGTTTTCAATTTTAAATCTTTCAAATTAAAGACATTTCTTTTAAAAAGCATCAAAATTAAAAAATTTCAAATTGTAAAACATAAAACTGGTATGATAATTGTAAATTTTTAAAGTTTAATGCTGTTTCAATTATTATAAATGATTACATACCTTTAAAAGTTCTATTTCTTAAATTCATCAAAATTTGATATTTGCAGCTGAATATTCTTAAGTATTGAATGTGTTTATTATAAAATAATGCAACTTTGAATGCTTCTTATGGAATATTGAAATTTGAAAAATTTATTTAATTTTGTAGATTTGCAATTGAAAATTCTTCAGCAGTAAAGAATACAAATGACAGCGTTAATATATTTTTTAATCCTATATTTTTTGCATATCCCTATATCCATCTAACATGATGAGAATTTGAGATTCTAATTGAAATTTAAGAATTTATGCTCAACTGAAGGAACTTCAAGTGAAAACATAATTCTATAAGATGTTAATCTATCATACATACATTAATATAAAGTGTTAACCCAATTCGCAGACAAAAATCAACAGTATTTAAGAATAATTTAAGAATGTTCAATTCAACAATATTGGAGGAGAATTAAATTTTATTTGTAACAGCCTTTTAATAAATGTTTATTTCAATACATGCGGCAGCTCCTAAAAAATCCAAAAATATTACCACCTATTTTTTAAATTTATACTAGCAGTGCACTTTTTTAGTATTTCACTTCTTATAAATTTATCTTTGATAAAAAACTCAAGGCCAGAGAAAATATTTTCCACCTACGAAATATCTTCAAGGCATTTTTTTATGATTAAATTATATTGAATATTAACAAAATCGCAATTATGAAAAAAATGTCTTTTAAAAAATTATATTTATTTCACTAATATTCTAATACAGAATCCCATTGATAGGGGTAGATATTATAACTAGTGTAGTTAAGAGTGCTCTGGTGTTTAAAGATAAGATAAGGTCTGGAAATTGATGTTGGTAGAATTTGAAGCAGCTCGAGTTCCTTTGGCGAGCCATGTGAACGACTAGTAGGCAAAGGCTACTTTGTATGTACGCACGCTGACATCTTACCCGGACCACCCTCCACCCCCACGTACGGGGATGGGCAAAGAGATCAATACTGGAGCCCCCTGGACCAGAGCCACCCCTTCTTCCACCCCTGTTCCGTACACGCGTGTTAGTGTCGGACCTCTTAGAATCACCAACCCCAAAACCTACCCCCAACCACCCACCACCTCCTCCTCCTCATCTCAGCAGCCCCTCGGCCATCTACTCTCGCCCTCGCAGGTTTAAAGCGATGTTCCCGTATTAGACAATTTTCCTCTGAGTAAGAGAAAAGTGATAGAATATATAATATTGGGGGTAGATTTCATATGTAACTAGGGGTGACTTTCCCAAGTGAGCTTATTTAAAAAAAGTGGTCCAGTGTAGAATAGTAGAAATGTACCCAAATTTCACGTTTGTATTCTTTCACTTCGTGAAAAGAAGTTCACAACTTCAGGGTCGACTCCACGCTTTTTTGATGTTTCTGGATTCATGGCGTTTCTTTTCAAAGCGAGGAAAGTTCTTGACCTTTCTGAATCCATTTGCGGTTTTGAGGATAGTATAAAAGTTTTCTTTAATAATTTTCGATGAGGAAGTATTTTATGGGTGAAGATAGAAAAGTTGGAATTATTCGATTTTGAATTGAATGGAAAAAAAGTATTTCAGATCAACATAAAACACCTTTTTCTATTGATAATAATTACAATAAATGTAAAAATAATATATTTAATGACAATCTTTTGACATAAACTATCTACGATATTTTGTTAGACAAAATAACAATTAAATCTGCTTCTTAAAGCTAAAAATATGTAAATTAAAATTTAATTATTATTATTTATAATAGAAATAATTAAATTAATAAATACCGGGGTAAAATTCGTATTTTTTTCTATTTTCTCACGCCCTTAGTTTGTAAATAATATTTATAGAAGCGGACTTGGATTCAAGATTATTTCAAGGATTTCAGGGGATTTTAGGAAATGTAAAACATTTAATAGAATTGCACAGAATTTCCCAAATTTTAAAAGAGTTTTACAGGGTTCCAACAAATTAAAAATGTGTCGGGTTACTTTAAACGGTTTCAAGGGATTCCACAAAATTGCAAAAGATTTGTATGGGATTTCAATAGATACAAGAAATTTCTGAATATTTGATAATGTTCACAGGATTTCGAAAACTGCATGCCGTCTTAAAGAATGTTCTTGAATTTCAGAAGATTTGGTAGAACTTCACATGGAATTTATAATATTTTAGGATATTTTTATAGAATTAAGGGGATTTAGGAAAATTGCTAACATTTCCAAATATTTCAAAGAATTTTTAAGGGTTTTTATAAGATTTCCGAAGACTTTAATAATTTTAAAGGGTTTTAGAGACTTTGCAAAAGGAATTTTAATTATTTTCCCAGAATCCGAAAGGATTTCGGTAAATTTTAAATATTTTAAACATATTTTTCATATTTTTAGGTATTTTTTGGGACCCCAAAGAATTTTTAAAAGCTTTGAGAATTTAAAAAGAATATAGAAAGATTTCATAGAATTTGAAATATTTTAGGGTATTTCAAAAGATACCTAAAATTTTCAATATATATTTAAATAAGTTAGAGGCATTTCAAAGGATTCAAAATATTGTAGGCTATTTTTGAAGATTTTAAGGAATTTTTGACAGATTTCAATAAATTGAATGGGTTTCAAAAGTTCTCACAGGATTTTAAATATTTTTTATTTTAAAAGATTTCAAAGCACAGAAGGCAGAAAGGCATTATATATTTTTTAAATTGTTTTCGAGTTGCGAAGGAGGATATTTTGTTTATCAATATTTGCTCAATTAAAAGAAAAATAATTTTCTATTTTTAAAATTCGTATTGAGTTCCAAGGGAAGATATTTTTGTGATTATTTCTTTTTCTGAATTGGATGAGGGTCAACTTTTTGTAAACATCTTCATTGAGTTGTACAGGAGAAAATTTTCAATTTCTCCTGAATTAAGCCAGGAAAATTTTTTTGTTTATAAGGTGTTTAACGAATTGAATGGAAAAAAATTTTAGATTTAAGTTTGTCTGAATTGGAAGAGGAATTTTTTTATATTTTAAAGATATTTATAGAACTGTAAGGGAGGACATTTTTTGTTATTTTTTGTCTGAAATTGAAGAGGCCATTTTTTTCTTTTTAAAATTTTTATTGTGGTTAAGGGAAAATTTTGCAAACCTTTTTTTAATTAAAAAGTGGACATTAAAAAAAAACTTTTAATTAATTTTAGGGGAGTAAATTAAAACTTCAAATTTCATCTAAATTTGAAGAAAGTGATTTTTGTTTATAAGGTTTTTATAGACTTGACAGAGTAGAAAATTTGGTGTAGGTTCTGTCGAAATCGGAACAGGTCTTTTTTGTTTTATTCTTAACATATTTATTGTGATCAAGAGAATCGTTTTTTATTTTAATTTTTTTTTAATCGGAAGAGTTTGAAAACATTTTTATTGTGTTGGAAGAAAGGAAATTTTAAATGCCGATGTTATCTGAGTTGGAGAAGCAACATTTTTTTACTTTTTAGATTTTCATATAGCTAGAAGAGAAATTGACTGGAGGCTGGGTAAATTTGGTATATTTCTAATATTCGGCTGAAAGGGAAAGCTTTTTATTTTAAATTTTATTTTGAATTTGAAGACGGAAATGTTTTATTTTGAACATTTTGATGGATGTGGGTTGAAAAAGAAAGAATTTATTTTAATTTAGAGCATTACAAATAATAATTTTTTTCAATTCATAACAGTTTGAAATCTAAAATTTTCTATTTGATTGAACTTTATGTAAAAAATTTCAATTTAAAAAAGTCAAAAACTTCCATATTAGACGTGTAAGTAATTGAGCGTTTAAATACAAAATTTGTGAAGCATAGATTGTGTAAGCTTTAATTTTAAAAGCTGATTTTTTAATTTAGATTTTCATTTTGAATTCAATTCTTTTGGCGAGAAATTTTATACTATTTAATTGAAGATTAAACTATGTTGTCAAAAAAATTTTTTGTTGAACATAAGTTTCATTACTAAAAATGAGATTGTATAATCTTCTTTTTATTGAAACATTAATCGTTTTTAGATTAAAACATATTTTTTATTATAAAATTAAACTGCTTGTTTGAAAGTTGGACTACTTTGTTAAAAATTTACTCTATTAATTGAAAATCCGTCTCTTTGGTTAAAATTTAATTTTTTATTTCCTCTGTTTTGAAGAAAATTGATCTATTTGGCTTGACAATTCAATTTTTTTTTTAAATTGGCCTTTTTGGATTGAAAATTTAACTACTTGGTCGAAAATTTACTATTTGGTTAAAAATTCATATTATCCGGTTTATATTTAACTATTTTCTAAAGATTTGGTCTTTTCGGTGTACAAATTTAACAATTTGGTAAACAATTGTTTACTTTCTTGCCTAAAAAATCTTGTCTTGTTTAAAATTCAATTCTTTTTTTTGAAGATTATTCTTTTTTTCTGTGAAAATTTATATCTTTTGGTAGTTTAGTTAAAAATATTAAAAATACAACTGTTTGATTAAAAATTAGTCTGTTTTAGTTGAGGATTCAACTAATTTGTTCAATATTCATCTTGTTGAATTCAATTGGTTTTAATTGAAATACAAATCGGTTTATGTTGAAAGAACAACCATTACATTTATAGTTAAAAATTCATTTTTTGAGTTACATTAAATATTTATTCATTTTGTTGCAAGTTAGTAATTAGGTTTTAAAAATAACTAATATTTGTTGTAGAAAATTCATCTTTGTAGGTCGAAAATGACACCATCTGCCGTTAACAAATTCAACTACCGTAAAACGGGATAAACTCGCTCATGTAGGGTAAAGTTGCTTACTAATAAACTTCGCACCGAATAATATTTAAATTAAAGTTTGACTGCTCTACTGATTAAAATAATTGATAAACTTTTACTTGTTAAAGTAGCAAATTGGATATTGAATTTTAAAATATAAATTAGGAGGTGAGCAACTTTACCCTACATGAGCGTCTTTACTCCGTTTTACGGCACTTTATTGGAAAATTAATTATTTTTCTCGAAACTCATTCTTTTTAGATTGCAAAATTATCATTTTGCGTATAAAAGTTCTTGTTTGAAAATCCAACTTTTTAATCCAACGTTAATTCTTTTTTAGTTGTTCAAAATGCGTCTTTAAAGGTGGAAAGTTAAGCTGTTTGGTCTTAAATAAATTTTTTTGTGTTTCGAAAACTCAAATATTTTGTCGAAAATTCATCTTTTTGAGTTTAACAATCGACACTTCTCTAAAACATTCGACTTTCTAGCTTGAAATCTCAACTGTCGTTGGAAATTTATCCTTTTTAGTAGAAAATTAATCTTTTCTGTTAGAAATTTAAATCAAATGTTTCGAGTGAATATCCTAAGCGTTTTATATGTTTATAAATGTTTATATGTAAGTATATTTTGTGTTCTATTTTAGGAATTTATCAAATTAAATCAAAGACAAAATTTCTACTTTAAGGGGATGATTGAGTTTTCATATTGTTGACGTCATACTGGAAGTTCTATATTTGTGTGATGATCTGTGAATAAAAAGGGGAGGGGTGGAAAATTTGTTTAAAATAGTAGTTTTTTAACGGCTCCTTATTGTTAAATAAAGTTTTTTGAGGCCTATAACGCTTATTGGCCCCTTATTGTTCCACGAAAACAGGTAGTACTTGGCCAAATTATAAAGAAAGGAAGAAAACTTAAAAAAAGAGTTATCAATTTTCAAGATTAATTGACTTTTTGAGTCTGATGTATTTAAATTCTAAACTAGACGGTCGGACAAATGGACAGTTGGACATGGACAGTTGGATCGTGTTTAGAACTTTGTCACGAATCGCACCTGTCATTCCCTCAGCCATCTAGAGTTTTTGCATAACAATTAATCCTGGATGGTAATGGCTGAGATCCTAACCACCTGGTACCATGGAGCTTGTAGGACAATAACGTTCTTTGCTGACTTGGCTTTCATTAGGGGTACGATCTTGCGAGACGATGACCTGCATCTCAAATTGCAGCTTCACATGGTCCTCATAATCCCTCTTGAATTCTACTATAAAAGACAGTTTACGACTTTCTACTAGAGTACGCTTTATCCGCTTTATCGTCATTGCATCCCTTGTATTTGTAGTAATTGGTGAGACATTCGTACACCTTGATTTTTTTATTTTAAATCCCCATCCCACCCTATTGTAAGGGTACGCACGATTTTTATCACCCCTCCTTCTTACGTAAGGTCTTATGTCTTTTACTCAATGTATAAAAAATATATTAGGAGGTCATTCGAGTAACTATCCTCGAAAAAAAACTATTTTTCTGAATTTTTTATGAGATTATTGATATAGATATTGATATAGGAATTGTTAGGCTTACAAAATGCATCCTTGAAATACATTGCAAAAACTTTTTTTTATTCATTTTATACACTTTTTATACACAAAAACGTCAGTCAAACGCAACACCTCTAAAAGTAGATAGGTCCCGGCTTGTAGAAAAAATCTTGGAACTGGGCAATCTTAAAACGAAAAATCAAAGAATTTTATATTAGGCATGACAATAGCTATGTCCACTATACATTTTGTTACAAAATTTTGGATTTTTACCATATTTTTTTGACGAAAAATGGTGAAATAACCACGGTTTTTTTGTTTAGTTTTTTGGCCACCATTTTGTTATTTTAGCACGTATATTTAAAAAATGTATAAGGGACATAGCTATTTTCATACTTAACCTACAATTTATTGAATTTTGTGTTTAAGAGAGCCCAGCTTCAAGATATTTTCAACCAGCCGGGCCTACCTAATTTTCGAGGCGTTGCGTTTGACTCACGTTTTTGTGTATAAAAAGTGTATAAAATAACTGATTTTAAAAAAAATGTATTTTAAGATTTTATTTATTAAGCCTAACCAATCCTACTTCAATATATTTGTCAAAAATTTCATTAAACATTCACAAAAATACTCTGTAAATCTCAATTAGTGAAATTTCACGGTATGTCAATTTAGCAATCATAATAAGATAATATTTTAGTACAGTCAATCAAAGAATCGTGGTAAAAACTTAAAATCCATCAATCTGATAAAATATTAAAAAAGGTGAAGAGTTCAGATGACTTTAAATCACAAGCAACCTCACATATTACTTTGATTTCAAGATTCGATTGTCATGTAGAAACCCGTTTAGTAAGTACTTCCCGTGCATAAATTTCGATCTGGCCGCGATCAGGGCCAGACCAGTCCAGATCGGGTCCCGGTCGGAAATTTTAGTCGGGGCCAGATCGCGGATGAAACACACGCCCAGATCGGGGCCAGGTCGAGACACCCGATCGGTACACGATCAATCTCATTATAATCCATTCGTGAATTTCACTAATGAACAGTTTTAATTTCTTGAAAAAAATGTTGTCTATAAAACTTCTTAACACATTAGAAAAAGTTTTTTCGCAAAAAGATATCCTACAACTTCCCATTTTCGAATGCTCCAAAAGAAAATCGTCGGGAAATAATCTATGATTTACGATTAATTAACATTTTACTGTAAATAAATTCAATATTCTGTCCTTTGCATTACTTCTTGAAAAATTCGAGAAGATGGTTGTAGATAATATTTTCGCTAAAAATTGAGCTATCATTTATTATACCGTTTTATTTTTTCAAGTCTGTTAAGAAGCAATATAGACCAAACAACTTTTAAACAAAAATGAAAAGTTTTGAATGAAATATTTCTGGTTATTTTAAATATTATTTACAGAATATGCATTCAAATAATTTCGACCTAATGGACATTTTTATAAGTTAAAATGTCATTCTTTATGATAAAATGGAAAAATAACTTTGTTTAGCATTTTAAACTTCGCGCGAAACCCATTAGATGCCGAATGCGACGCTTGTGCAGTTCAGTAACTAGCTCTTGTTAGAATCCCTATAGACAATTGGCATTTTGCATTTTGATTGCACTACTTGATTTTGAAATTCATGTTATGAAAATTTGTCTTAATGTATTTCTGTAAAGAATTTATTATTAATACAAAATCAAAGTTTCAATAACAGAATCGATTGTATTACAGATTTTATTCTCATAATCTAAAAAACTTACAATTTTGAGCATACTCCAATCCATTCCTTGTCAATAGATTTGATAATTCTACCTCTAGATTAAATAAAAAAACCTTGAGTTCTTAAATAATAATTAAATAATAATAATAAAAAACAAAAGAACTTGATAAATTTCATCATATAATAATATTTTACTCATCTGATGGCAAATATACTAATTTTACCTGAAACAATTTACTTAATTATTTATTTATTTGAGGTTAGGTTTCAATGAGCCCGCAGAGTGTAATTCCTTACTCTCATCTTCCTCGCGCAGGTTTCGAGGTATACTGGCTGGTAGTTGGTGCCTCCGAACACGCGGCTTACTCGCCTTATGCATTTTTAATCATTGATAGAATATTATAAACGAGTAGTATGTATACACATTTCACTGCACTATCAGAAAACATCAAGCAGCACTAGTTCTGCGAGCGCATAGAGGTGGCGTTTCAGTAGAAAATCGGTCTAGCCCGGTCGGGCCCAGGTATGGGCTACAGAGTTCTACCGTTCAGGGCCAGATCGGGAAATTCGATTGGGGCCAAATTGATATTACGTTTGAAATCCGGCGATTTCTGCTCGGGTCCCTATACGAGTAAGAGTATATTTATTCCGTAGTTAATTTATCAGACTTACAGCCCGAAAATAAAAAAATTTATTTCAATAAGGAATTCTTCTTGTTGCATAAGTAAAAGTGTAACAACAACGCATAACTTAAAACTTTAGAGTTTATGGTTCATATGGTTTACTTTGGTGTTACTGAACTAATTAGTGAATAAGTCCCAAATCACTGATTAATCAGTAAAATATCTAACTACTATTTCAATCAGGGAATTTTTCACTGATTCATATTTAGAGAATAGCGTTTTTTTCGGGGGTAGTTACTATAATGACCCCTTAATTATTTTAAACTAGTTCAAACTCGTACTGAAAACATAAAATCGTCGAAAAAGTTTCTTTCCCCCTTGGCGCCAACAAGATTCTTTATAACAAATAAATGATTTCGGACATTTCTTGAAATACAGTAAATTATCATTAATTATCCAAAATTCAAATTTTAACATTTCTATAAATTTCCGGAAATTTATGGAAACTTATCATAAATTTCCCAAATTTCAATTTCAAAATGTATATATATTTCCGTAAATTTATGGAAATTTTCGGTCACTTATGGCAATTTTACAGGAAAACATGATAAATTACCATAAATTACCCAAAATTCAATTTGAAACATTTTTATAAATGTCCGGGCGTTTATGAAATTTATGGTAACTTACTATAAATTTCCCAAATTTCAATTTAAAAGTTTATATAAATTACTGGTCATTCATGTAAATTTTACATGAAAATACGGTAACTTACCATAAATTGCCCAAAATTCAATTTAAACATATCTATAAATTTCCAGAAATTTATGAAAATTTTTGGTCGTTTATAATATTTTTACAGTAAAATATAATAAATTACCATAAATTACCCAAAATTTAATTTGAAACATTTTGATAAATTTCAGAAAACTCATGAAATTTTTGGAAATTTATGGTCATATCACAGGTAAATTTGAATTCATTTTATAATTCAAATATTTATTTTAGGAAATTTCGAATCAGTTTAAGAGATATTTAGAAGTTTTGAAAGGATGCAAAAATAATTATGAACTTCAAAAGAAGTCACAAAATTTTAAAATAAATTTTGATGTTTGAAGAATTAGAACCAAACATTTATAAGCTTTATAAGAATTTTAAAATGTATTGAAATTTTTTTTAAATTTCTAGGAAAATTTAATTTATTTTTATTTTACAAAATCATTTTCAAGAAAACATTTTAAAATATTTTAAATAAATAAGCATTACAGAGAATCATTTCTTTAAACAATCTCTTCCTTTTTTATTTATGTATTTTTCTGAAATAAAACAGTTGTTTGAAATATTCTTTAAATTTTACTGTATAGATCATACTAAATATAATGTTTGTTTGAAGTATTTACTAAGATTCTTATTGTGTAAATTAATATAAATATTAGTAATTTGTTTCTAACTAAAAAGTAAAAAAAAATGAATATTTTAGTAAAACCTGCAAATTTCTAGCATTATTCCAAAAAATTCAGAAAAGGAAAAAGATAGTTATAAAGAACAATAATTTATGTGAACAATTATGCTTGTTAAGTTGCATTTATTAATACCTTGCTCTAAGTGAAATGTTGACAAAAAGTGGAGAATTTGAGACAAAAAAGTTACACTATCTAGCATTACTATACAAGAATATAAATATAAACAATAATTATTTGTTTAAAAAATCGCTTTTTTGAAATTGCATTAATTGTTACCTCGTTATATAAGTGAAAAGTGGACGAAAAGTTGAATATTTAAAAAATAACGCAAGTTTCTATAGTATTATTCAAAGAAAATATGGCCAAAAATAACAATGATAATTGTTTAAGCCTTTATTTTTCTTAACTGGGATTAAGTAGTAATAAATGGTTCCCACAATTATTTCTTTTGAATAAAATTTATTATAATCTTATTTTAACTGTAATTGAAAGTTAAAAATAAGTTAGAATTAAGAAGAAACCGCGTCTTTCTTAATATATTTTGAGAGAAAAATCCTATAACAATAATAAATTGTTCATATAATTTATTTAAACATCAAATTACACAGACCCACAAAAAAGTGTCTCGAAAGAGAGTTTAGAGTAGGGTATCTACACGTATTTTGTGGCGCTGTACACAAATCTGATATTAATTTTCCCCCAGCGCGTCAGGGTTTCCACCTAGAAACAGAAAAACTCCTAGGAAATTAGCTTTTTCGGGTATGAAAATACCCTTGGTATTGAAATCGTCTTGAGTCAGGTCAAACATGGTATCCTTATGTATTTTGGTGCGCTAAAAACGCACCTGACCATAATTTTTTCCCATACGGTCAGGGTTTCCCCCTAGATACCGAATTTTTCCTTTAACATCAGGTTTTTCTGGTATGAAATAACCCATTGTATTGAAATCGCCTAAAAATCGATCAGGCATAACATCTTTATATATTTTGGTGCACCGAATACAAATCTGACATTCATTTTTCCCTGTGTGTCTGGATTCTCCCCTAGATGCGGAAGTTTATCTAAGGAAGAAGTGATTTCGGGTATCAAATTACCCTTTGTATTGGCATAGTCCAGAGTAAGCTCAGACATAACGTCTTTAGGTATTTTGGTGCACCGAATACAAATCTGACATTAGTTTTTTCTAGTGTATCTAGATTCCCCCCTAGATGCGAAAATTACTCTAGGAAAAAAGCTTTTGCGGGTATGAAAGTACCCTTTGTAATGGTATAGTTTAGAGTAAGGTCAGTCAAAACATCTTTAGGTATTTTGGTGCACCGAATACAAATCTGATATTAGTTTTTCTCATTGGGTCTTGATTCCCCTCTGGATACGGAAATTTCTCTAGGAAATTAGCGTTTTCGAGTGTAAAATAACTTGTTGTATTGGTATAGTCTAGAGACTCTAGAGTAAGGTCAGGCATGATATTCTTATGTACTCTGATTTGCTAAATAAGCATCGGCATTTTGTTTTCCACAGCATGTTAGGTTTACGCCCTAAATGCGGAAATTTCCTAGGAAATCAGCTTTTTCGGGTAAGAAATTACCCTTGAATTTGGAAGCATCTGTAAACAATTCAGGCATGATATCTTTGTGTATTTTAGTGCACTGAATTCAAATCTGATATTATTTTTCCCCAGTGCATCAGGGTTTCCCCTTAGATACAGAAAAATTCCTAGAAAATCCGCTTTTTTGGGTATGAAATTACTCTTGTTAATAGAATCGTCTTGAGTCAGGTCGAACATGGTATCCTGATGTATTTTAGTGCTCTAAAAACGCATCTCACACTAATTTTTCCCCATACGGTCAGGGTTTCCCCTTAAACGCCAAAATTATCCTATAACGCGAACTTCTCAATAAGATTAGCATTTTCACATATGAAATTATCCTTTGGTGCGCCAAATAAAAATATGACATTAATTTTTCCCTAGATAGAACGTCAGGGTTTGTTTCTACTTGCGAAACATTTCATATAAAAGCAGTTTGTCCATATCTGGAAGTATCCTTGGTATTTCATTAATCTTTCCGGATGCATTTCATACTGAGGTTGAAATCATACAAAAAAAGCTAATTTTTTAAATAAAATTTTCCGCATCTAGACATAAACCCTGACGAACTGGGGGAAACTACAGTTTCCCCCATTCCGTCAGGGTTTATAATTTCAGATTTGTATTTAGCGCAACAAACTACTCAAGGATGTCATGACTGCCCTATTTTCTGATGATTTCAATTACAAGGGTAATTTCATACCCAAAAAAGATTACTTTCTGAGGAACTTTCCGCGTCTATGGGGAAACCTTTTCGTGCCGGGAAACTAATGTCCGATTCGTATTTCCGCGCATCAAAATATATGAAGATAATGTACGGACCTGTTTTCAGATGATTTCAATCTTTTCAGTTTTTTTTAGGTAATTATTTATACCCAGAAAAGCCGATTTTCTTGGGCATTTTCCACGTATAGGGTGAAATTTTGACGTAATGAGGGAAACAATTTTTAATTTATAAACCTGAACAAATAATAATTAGCGCCAAAACATTCAAAACCCAATTTATCACTTATGGGGTTTTTTAGGACCCTACAAAACAGATTGATGGAGTGCCCAAGTGAAAAAGTTATATATAATTTATATATAGTGGATAAGACAATGATATTTTTGGTTTTCTTGATAAACTTTTATATGTAAAACAAATCAAAAAATCAATGTTTTGTCCACTATACATAAATTATATATAACTTTTTCACCTGGGTGATATTTAAAAAATAATTTTTGATTCGTATTGTATGGCTAATTTTAAAGAGAAATGTTGAATTTATAACACCGTTAAAAAATATATTTATTTTGTTGTAAATACGAACAAATTTTTCATTTGATATGCAAGAACATAAAAAAAAAGTTTGTACCACCCCATTGATGATGCTTAATGACCTTAAAAGTAAAGGAATAATCCAGAAAAGGATGCCATTTAGCACCATTCAAAGGATCGTTTTCCCGATTTGAAACATATAGAACTTATAACATTGCTAAATCCCGTAACATTTGACCGTTGAAATCTCGTGCTCGTCAAAATTAATGACAGAGTAATGATCCTTGATGTAATGAATGCTTGAAAGTATTTTCTCTCAGATCTCAGGATAACTGATGAACATCACACGACCAGCAGACATCACGTTTCGTAGGGTTGCCTTCTTTTAATCTTGATTAATTGTCAACTGGAAGATAACGTGATAATTTTTTTGCCAGAAGCAGATGCTTACTGTTCAAATTTCCCAAAGAATCAGTGCTCAAAAAACTTGAAAATACATTCCCCTATTAGGTTAATATAAAAGAATGTATTTGAAAGCATGTTTGTATTCCAATTTAAAATATTTAGAAAAAAACTTGGGTTATTTTCTAACATTTCTGACACCGTGCTTTTCATACATTTTTAGGGTTTGAAAACATGAAAAATACATTTTACAAGTATTTTTGGATGAACTGTTCATTAAGGTAGAATTGAATTTGACCATTTAAATTTGATATTTAAGTTTTCGACAAGGCTCCATTTACCGCGTTTTCTGAACATATTTGTTGAAACAAATTTATTAATTTTGGTTTCATATCAGAATGTACTTTTTTAAGTTCAAGAGCAAGAAAAATGTAACATTTACCTTCATGATGTAAAGCTCAAACAAGCACAACTTTCCAGTTTAGACTTCCTTCCCTTTAGACTTCTAATATAACTATTTGATTAAATTTTCAAGATTGCCGCTAATTTTGAATAGCAGCTGAAAACCCTTTTTTGGTTAAAAATTCAACGACTTAGTTAAGGGTGAATCTACTTTGTTAAAAAATCATTTTTTTGCTTGATGATTCATTATTTCAGCTGTGAAATCTTTCTTTTTTTAATTTAACTACTTTGTTAACAATTTTCGTTTTCTTCATATTTTTTTTACTGAAAATTTAATTATTTATTCTTTGTTTGAACATTTGTTTTCTTCAGTTGAAAATTTAACTATTTGGTTAAAAATTTCTGTATTTTGTTGAAACTTTATCTTTTGTGGTAGAGCAATTATATTCTTGGTGACTAATTGTCCTTTGTGGTTGTAAATTCAACTGTCAGGTTAAAAATTCCATTAAAGAATAAAATATATGGTTGAAAATACATGTATTTTGTTGAAAATTATTTTTTTTGTGGATAATTAATCTTTTTTGAAGAAAATTAATTTCTTTGGTTAAAAATCAATTTGTTAAATGAATCTTTTTAACTAATAATTTAACTAATTTTTTTCGAATTGAAAATTTATTTAATTTGCTTAAAAACTCATTTCACTATCGGAAAATTTAACTGTTTCCTATTTAGTTAAAAATTTGTCTTCTTCAGTTGAAAATTTCTGTATTTTTTGAAAGTTTGTCTTTTGTGGTAGAAAATGCATTTTTTGGCTTAAAAAAGAATTTTGTTTGACTGAAAATTTCCCTATTTCATTATCGGTACAATATTTATCGTTTTTTCAGAAAAATTAAACAAGTTGTTTGAATATTTATGTATTTTGTTGTAAACTCGTTGTTTTTGTTGAAAACTAATCTTCTTAATTGAAAAATAAAAAATTTCAACAATTTTCGTTTAAAAATTTATGCTTTTTTTTATTACACCATTAAGCCATTTCGCTTTCGGGGTAGGCGTGACTTACTCGGCAGGGGAAAGGAGTAGTGTGTGGAAGGGATAGAGATTTTTCAGATTGATCCAGCATTCTCGTGCTATTTAAGTAAATAACACGTTCGTTCCGCAACACTGCTCCGACCCAGGTTGCTGATCAATCTCTCTAGCAATCACCCCAAGCGAAGAACCTCACGAAGTCGTTATGTAAGGTTCCCCACTTGGGTTTATTAATAGCCAAGGTCTTTTTTTCGGGCGTCATTCACTCTACTGACACTCTTTTTATTAACTATTTGCCGCCATACTTTCCTGTCCTGACATACTTCTCTAGCTTCTTTTAGGTCCATGCATTTTTTCATGCAGGCTCTCGTGTTTCTGTGACTTCTTATGTCTCTTCTAAGTAGGGTCTCATTCACACATTTTAATCATTCTTTCCGCGGTCTACCTCTGGGCACGTTGCCATTTACTTTACCTTGATACACTTGTTTCGTTAGTCGTTCATTTGGCATTCTCTCAACATGTCCGAACCATCTTAACCGATTTCTTTCCCATGTGTCTACTAGCGTCTCTTCTGCACCACATTCTTTTAGAATTATCTCGTTGCTTACTTTGTCCATTAGGGATTTCCCGCTTTTGCCATTTTAGCTTTATTTGATATATTTTTACTTCTGATAAGGGGACCTGCTCTACCAATAACCTTCTTACCTTCATTTATTTTCTATCTAATTCCTCATCTATCTTCCCGTCCCTAGTAAATAAGCTACCAAGGTATACGAACTTATCAACTTGTTCAATTCTCTCATCATTTAATAAAATATTGCATAGCGTTTTCTCACTCTTTCCTTCGAACACCATAGTTTTTGTTTTATTTGCGTTAATTTTGAGGCCCATGCTCTTCATGCTTGCATCTAGTTTATTCAACATTCTTTGTGGGTTTTCGATAGACTCTGCCATAACAACCTTATCATCTGCGAACGCTAACCCTCGTACCCTTACTGTTTGGAGATCCACACCCTTTTCGTCAAAGAGAGCCATTCTTAAACACTTGTCCATAAATAATATAAATAACCATGAAGACATAACGCATCCTTGTCTATCTCCTTGAATAATATCGAAACAGTCACTC
>NC_046659.1:73144218-73146571 GCF_010883055.1 Belonocnema kinseyi
CTTCCCAAATCTTTGTTTCTGTTATTTTCATTACCCTACGAATAACTATTTTTGAATATATTTTACTTACAGTGCTTAATAAGCTAATCCCTCTGTAATTATCCTTTCTCTAATATTTAGTTATTTTAAATGTGTTTGCGATTATTTATAAATTTTAAAAAACATTTGAAACAGGTTTGCAGAAGAAAGAAAACACTATAAACCCACGGAATAGATTAAAAAATTACTATTTGTTTATTAAATTTTGCATATCATTGTTAATATTTCATAATTATTTGTCACATGCATTAATTTTGTTTGACAATTATTTTTTATTGATGATCAAAGTTTACATTTTTTTACATACACGATCTTATTTTTTTCCACTACTTATATTTATGTAAAACATTATAAAATCAGTAAAAATACTCTTCACAAATAATATCCAACAGGTTAAAATATTTTAAAAGATAATTTTATTTTTATATTATAAAATTATTGATTAAAAGTTCTACTTCAAGATTAAAAATACTTGGAGGCTTTATCCTTCGGAAAAATAATGATTAGTTGCAATTAAAAAAAAATCCAAATTATCTCTTACTGTTATTTAATAAAAAAATACAAATTTTCTTCAAGTTTCACACGGTAGATTTCCTTTTCTCAATGGAATACATTTTAAACTAGTTGGAAAAATCCTTTCCTTATGATACTTTACCAACCAATAATAATTGTTCATTTCATAAACAAAATCGTAACTTGACTGCCTTTTAAAATGTACTAGAAATGGTCCCTACATTTTTAAATGAAATAAATTTTATATGCAAATACAGATTTAAGTCAATTTTCAACCAAAAGATTTCCTTTTTTTATTTTAACTTAAATAACTTAGCCAAATACATTTACGTTATTTTATGAATGAGCTACAATTGTTTTTTTACAAAAAAAATGTACTTAAAAAACCATAATTTTTAAATTTTTGAAGAGTGTTCGACCGTTTCTTGAAACAAGTTAAATTGTTTGTGTTTCTGTATATAACGGTCTTTTCATCTTTAATCTTTACTTTGTATTTTTATTTTTTCATAACATTTATTCGAATAAGTAAATAATTGCTGAAAAGTATTCAAGTCTTCAAGTCTTCAAGTTCTTCACGAATTGTCATAAGTGAAAAATTTTTGCAAATAATTTAATAATCATTTGTTTAAAGAAATAATTATAATTACGCATTAGAGAATCGTACGTATTATTTGTTGCGGACAAATTTTTGATCGATTTTGTTAAAGGTTCGAAATGTGTGTTTAGGGTCTTAAATTACTAAAATATGCATTTGCTTATTAAATTATTTTTTAAAAAAATGAACATGTATTTTCTGAACGATAAATAAGTACTGTTTTTACCTCGGTTTTTACGTGTATCTTCAAGTTGTTGAATAAAATTTAAGTCTAGAATTGAAAACAAATTGTTAATAAAATAAACATATATTATTGGTTAGTAAAGTATTATAAAAGAGGCATTTTCAAAGTAATTTTAAAAAAATGTATTTAAACAATTAACCATTTTTATCAGTTATTAAGAAATCGTATATATTTTTTATTTCTGACAAATTTTATATCAATTTTATCAAAGGAGCGAAAGTATTTAGGGCGTGAAATGACTAAGATATTAATTTATTTATTAAATTTGTTTATACAATTAAAAATTACTAAAGATTTATTAAAAGTGCTAACTAAGCATTTTTTACGTATATTTTCAACAAAACTATAATTAGTTGCAAAACAGGGGATCCTTTATAAAAAAAAATCAACTTTGTTCTTAAATAAAAAATTAATTTAAAAAATCCTCCTTTATATATTTCTGCGATTTCTGTGGAAGAAAAGAAGTTAGATACTTTCCGAGTGAAAATGCTTCGACTTGAGTTCGACTTGGTTACGTCTTGAGTTCGTCTCCAAGACATCGATATCTGGCTACGTCTCAAAACTGAGTCGAGACATAGGCCTTCGTCTTGCTTTCATGACCACGACAGGTAAAACGGCGTTTACTTGTCTTAAGTTGAGCCTTGTCTTGACTAAGACGACGCTTACTTCACTCAAGACGAGCCTTGTCTTGGCTGAGATTATCGAATCTTTTTTGGCTCATAAATGAGATTAAAATTGATGAATAAAAAATTTATAATTATTAAATTAAATATTTTTAATTAAAAAATTCAGAATCGGTGGGTCTGAACGAGTATAACCCTTAAAAATTTTCTTCTAAAAAATAAGAATTATTACTTTCTAGAGAGATCTCCTGAGTCGTTAGAAATACGTTAAAACAAACAACATTTTCGGCATCATCGTCAAACAAATATAATACAAATAACAATCCGTAAATAAGTTGA
>NC_046659.1:73146671-73149407 GCF_010883055.1 Belonocnema kinseyi
TAAATTGTATAATTTATGGCTTCAAGACATAAAATCTTGTTTCCGAGACATCAATTGAAGTCTGGCTCCGTCTCAGAACTGAGACATGCTCAAGTCGAACTTTTCGACTTCAGCATGTCTTGATTGGGGGCAATTCGAGTCGAACTCAAGTCGAAGCATTTTTATTCGGGTTCTCTTTCCGAATGACAAAAATATGCCGAAAGAGAAAATAAAGATCCGGCAAAATATACGAAAAAATAATTCTATAATAATTCTTTAAAATTCGTTTACTTATGACGGACTTTTTTATATCTTCAAATTTCTAAAATTTCTTTTAATTTAAATATGTTCATTTTGAAACTGTGTTAATTGGATGGTTGATTCTATAATAAATTTTAGTAGTATATTAAAGTAAATGGTGATTTGGCGCACATTCTTTATCCTTGTGCATTATGAGCTCGAAAAAAAGTTACGTTTTTCGGTAAAAAAGTCGTGTCTGCATTTAGTGTTTTTTGTTGATGAAACAACCGATTTATGAGGTGATTCTTGCCCCACGTTAATTAAAAGTCTAGCCGGCGTGGTTTTATTTTTTTATTGTTAGCATCCCAGTCGATCTATCAGATTGCGCACAATCTCTTTTTCATTGTCCGTGGTCCGTGTAATTCATTGAGTCTGATTCATCTGTCTGAAAAAAGTCTAAGTTTATTATTAATGCATAAACAAGTCTAAATGACAGTTTAGATTAAAGAAACACTTTTTCTGACGGTCGGTTATAGCTGAATGTATAAATTGCATTATGAAACTCATTTTATATAATTGCTTTAGAGGTTCATTTCCTAATTTTTAATTAAGTCTTATTTTACGAACCTAGAACCTATTTCGTCTGCATTGCACCGAAATTTATATAACGAGCATTCAACTTTTTTTTCTTTCATGTAAATTGTTTTGAAGCTATAATGATATATATCACTCTTTGGCTTTGATTTATTGTAGTCATGTCTGGTTCATTAATGATTCCAATCTTCAATAATATGATCAATCTTGTGAAATGCATTTATTTTTTATCCATTTCCAAAAGATGTATACCATTATTTGACAATAATGGCCTAATGGTATAATAATAATAAATAGATAGGTTACCATATTATAATTGTTCATATCAAAATGATTTGGACAACAATAATTCTCTAAAAAATAGACGTGTCAGTAAAATCTCGAGCTTTTAATTAAAATGATGCATCGTCAATCAAAAAAATAAATTTTTAAGCAAACAGTTCAATTTTAAGCCAAGAAAATGAATTTTCTACCCAAAAAAAGACAAATTTTCTACAAAATATATGAATTTTCAACTGAGAAAAGATACATTTTTCAACAAGAAATAGAATTGTTTAATTTTAAGTTAAAGAAATAAGTATTTAACCAAATAGAATACATTTTTAACAAACCAGGAAATGTGTATAAGGAAAATTCGACGGAGAATGGAGCACTTAAATTTTTACTGGAAAAATTAATTTTCAATCAAAAAACTCATTTTCAACCAAAAAAAATTAAATTTCAACCAAACAAATTAAGTTTTCACCAAAAAAGCATAATTTTTGAAGAAAAAAATTAACATCTAACAAAATATTTTAATTTTTAATGGAATTGTCAACCTAAAAGTTGAATTTTCAGCCAAAAAGGTTAATTTTTTGCAAAAAGAAGACAAATTTTAAACAAAATAAATTAGTGTTCAAAGAAAAAAAATTTTTTTAACATAAAATAGAATAGTTTAATTTTCAGATAGAGAAATAAGTTTTTAAGCAAGTAAAATAAATTTTCAATTTAACCTAAAAATTATTTTAATTTGTAGTTAAAAAAATTAATTTCCAATTAGCAAACTAATTTTCAACCTTATAGTTGATTTTTTAAAGAAAATGGTGAATTCATCACCAAGAAAGTTAATATTCTGCCACAAAAGACAAAGTTTTAACAAAATACATTGGAGAAAAAAGAGACCCAAGAAAGCAAAACAAACGCGAATCATAATTGAGAACCTGCAGAAACCAGATGTGCGAATAGATTTCCAAAATAAGATAATCGAAAGCATAGATAGGGCAACATGGGAGGACCGTATAAAAAACAAAGATTTAGAGGGCGCCTGGACAATGTTACGGGATATCCTTGTTAAATGCACGATCGAAGTGTGTGGTACCGCAGTTGTAGGAAGAATGTCTGGTGATGCGTGGTGGAATGATGAAATTCAGGATGCCCAAAAAGCAAAAAGAGAAGCGTACAAGAGAACTTTGAACATCGCAGGTCTTAGCAATGAGGAAATAAGTAGACGTAAAAATGAGTATAGACGCGAAAACAGGATACTTAAACGATTAGTTAAAGAAAGTAAAGATACAATTAGAGCAGAAGAAGAGATACAAATACAAAACGACTTTGATGGAAGCAGGAAACTACTTTATAAAAAAATGAAAGGAAACAAAAGTACAGAAATTGTCAACATGAGAAATAGTAGGGGGGAAATGGTATATGATGCAGATGGAATACTAGAAGCTTTCAGAGACTATTTTAGGAGACAATTCGGAGATGAAGTTATAGGACACCACAACTGCGATTTTGAACACGATGCGTTGGAAAACTCAATTGAAAAAGTCTGTGTCACTGAGCTTAGGGATATAATTAAGAACTTGAAAAACGGTAAGGCTGCCGGGGTAGACGGTATTGACGCTGAAATGCTTAAACACGGTGGCGAGTACATACCACATAGAG
>NC_046659.1:73149507-73165623 GCF_010883055.1 Belonocnema kinseyi
GCTGGAAGCGGGTGCAATTTTTCAGATTAGCATCCGCTCCCGGCGAAATCCTGCGGTTGTCCTTATGACAAATTTTTAATTATATATATATATATATATATAAATTCCACAAAACAATTTTTTTTAATTTTTCAGTTAATAATAAGTGAATTTAAACCACGGATAGAGGTTAAAACTTAAATTCATTGATATACAGTTTAATTTAATTTTGTTTAAACAATACATTTTTTACATGATGTTATTCTGGCCATGGATATGGCCAATAATTAACTGCAAAATTGACCAAATTTACAAAGTTTTTGAAACATTTTTCTTAAATATGCATTATAATGAATTTTGGCCAATTAAAATGTATAAGGTATAGGACTGATTCACATAGCCTTGCTGACGAATTCAGTGAGTCACTCCAGGACAAAACATAAAAAATGTCAGTTTTATTTTATTAACAAAAATGTACTTAAAAATATTAATTGCAGAATGAAAAATAAATATTTTTGACCCTAATTCCAATAAACAAATCTTCCTTACAGTTATAATAATTGTGTCAATTAAAAACAATATTAAAAAAAACAAAATATGTCATCTAACAATGTTTTTTTATAATTGACGAAAATTGATTTGTTAGTTTGAAGAATGAACTAATTATTAAAGAATTATAGACATTTTGAAAGATTTCAAAGAATAATAAATATTTTGAAGAATTTTGAGGGATTACAATTTTTAAAAGTATTTCATTGTTATACAAAATATTTTAAAATGATTTAGAGAAATTTTGGAAATATTTTATAAGATTGAATGGTTTTTAAACAATTTTAACAAATCAAAAATATTATGTATCAGAGTTTTTTACAAGGAATTCTAGGAATTTCAGAATATTTTATTGAGACTTTAATGGAATTTAAAAAAAAACATTAATTTTGCAATTAGTAATTTCAAAATAAGATATTCGGAGTTTAATTTGTTCTTTATTCCTTGCTTATATGATTTGTTTGGAAATGCTTAAAATTTGATAAGTTCAATTTAAGAAACATAACTTTGTAAATCCCACTTTTTTCAAAAATATTGAAATAATTGAAGTCTATCGATAAATATTAGAAATATTTAAACAAAATATAAAAATTTTTGCAACAATAATTGTTTCAATTTGAGGATATTTTTGCGAAATAAGTTTGAGAACTCGCATACCTAGAACCATAGGGTACATGCTATCTTGAATTCTAGATGTCATTTGATTTGAATTTGCTTCTAATTACTTCTAATGTACAAAAAGAAAAAATTAAATGACATTAAAAAATCTAGATTTAACCTTTTGGTTTAAGGGTCACGAACTGAGTAAAACCCGTTTGGTATTTTCTCTCTCTTACTCAGAGAAATGATGAGGAGGACTAGGCTGCTACTTCCTGTTTCGTAATATGTTTTTTTTTTTTTTTTGAATACAAGAAAATCTTCAAACACTTCGAAATTTTTTTTATAGATTTAAACCATAAGCAATTGTACATTCAAATAAATGAGAATAACAACTACTATAGGTAAAGATTATTTTATTTTTTCTACCTCTTTCTTAGAATTAATGATTATGATTAACCTTATGTGTTCTGTTTTTGTGATGTTTTTATACTAAAAGATTATTTTCATACACATTCTGACAAAAGATGCTAACAAAACATTTTATTTTTTCAAATATTGTAAATATTCCTTAAAATATAATGATTTTTTAATAACAATGGAAATTCTGGACGAAAAATACTAACATAAAAAAATGGTTTCAGATGGTAAATCTTCTTTTATACATATAATCTTGTTTATTCAAAATCACCTTCTTTCGGCGAAAAATGTGAACATAATCTATTGTTCAAAAAACAACAAATTGTTAATTTGATGATTCTTTTTTAAAATATATGAATTTTGATTCAATATTTTAACATAAACCTCAATTGTTCTAAAATTTTAAATATTCTTTGAAAAGTTATGAATCTTGTATATGTCATAATTTTATTTTTAAAAAATACTAATTTTCGACAAAAAACTTATAATCCAAACTCTTTACAAGATTATATATTTTCTTTAAATTGTAATGAATTTTTGTTTGAAAATACAAATTTTCGATGTAAAATTTCAACTCAAACTCTAGTTGATTAAAAATTACGAATCTTCTTTGAAATTGAATGATTTTTCAATACAAATTTCAATTTCGGACGAAAAATACTTTAGAAAATCATAAAATTATTAAGCTTGTACATTTTTATCATTTTAAAAACAAAAGTAATTAACTTTAAATTTAATAATTTTTGTTCAAAAATACAAATTTTAAGAGAAATACACCAACATATCATTAAAAATACCAATAATTTTCGAGGAAAAGTAGTAAAACAAGAGAAAACTATTGATAAATTGTAAGTCTTATTCGAACTAAATCATCAAACGGTAAAAAACAGTAAGAAAAAAGACAAAAGTACATTCTTGAAAATTGTTGAATCTTTAAAATCTAATAATTCGTTATTAAAAATACCCTTTATGTGTGTAAAATACTAACATAACCTAAAATTGTTCTATATTGCGAATTCTAATGGTGATGGTTTCTTAAAAATGCCAATCTCCGATGGAAAAAAAACTGACAAAACCTAAATATTTTAGAAATTTTAAGTCTCCTGCGAAACTTTGTAATAATTTATGTTTAAATATTAATTTGCAGTGAAAAACACTAACCTATAACATTTATAATATTTGTAATAACTTTTTAGATAATTTAGCATTTTTAATTTAGTCGCCCAAGATTATTTATTAGGCACAAATGTTACGCAATTCGTATACATTATTTTATTTTATTGTTACCTAAGGAGAGCATTAAAAACCTTGAAAATTCTAGATTACTTTTGCAGCTACTTTACATATCGTTTTTCTCATAAATTAAATTCAGTTGACCAGAATGAAGCTCTTTTATGAGAAAAAATTTACACAATACAAAGGTTTTAATACTTTATCTTCTTTAGAAGTTTCTAAAGCTTTCAGAAATCCTACATTCGTTTAGCCTAATTCCCTTTATAAGCAAAAGATTGAACCTTTTCGATACTTCTCATCGATTCGAGAACACCTGAAACGTTTTACCTCCCCCTCTCGTATTGTAGAGTTCTTTTCTCTTTTTTTGTCTTGTTGAGATTCAGAACCCCAGCCCCAAATCCAAGTAGATGGTGAGGAGAGGAGGGGAGAAAGGGGTCGTCGGGGGCTGAAACAGGGTGCATGTTTGCTCGAGTTTATACGGGTGTGTATTCGTAAAATGATATTGTAATGGGGAAGCAGGTTCTTCTCTGAATGAGTTTCGTGGACCTGTTCGTTGGTTAATGATACAGATGAGAACCAGACGTTCCATGGGTCACTTTATGAGTCAACAATCGTAAATGCATTTAGTGCATTCCTCCGCATTGTGGAAGTAAAATATATTTAGGATCTTCTGAGACCTTTCAAACTGAAACTGTTGCATTAAAATAAATTGATTTTCTTTTAGATTACTTATATTCAGTAATAAGATTTTGTATTAGTACAAATTTAATAATAAAATGCAACAGGAATAGAAATTAAATAATAATTTAAAGGAATCTGTATTGTAATCTAGATGAAAAATTAAATTTAAAAAATTATAATTATATTTTTCTGTCAAAGAGAAGATCTTCTCAATTCCCAGTCGAGCGAAGTGAGATCTTTTTTCAGAAAAATATAATTGAAAAAATAAAATAATATTTGTTATAAGATATGTGAAATTGACTGGTTATTATATATTATAAATTTCTGTCCAGTTTTTTGTACTTGACAGATTCAGGGGCATAAGGAAGTTAGCACCCAAACTGGAATTTTACAGGAGACAATTAAAAAGTGTCTTGATTTAAGGCATTACATTTTTTAAAGAAAAAAGTACTTTCGAGCTACTACTAAGCTCTATCGAACCATGAAATTAACATCCTGAAAGAACCAACCACCTCCGAGAAAAGCTCTTTTCGGAGGTACGGTGCATGCCAAAGACGCGAATTTCAACTTAAAAGGAGCTACGTAACTTTTTATATTTTAATTAAAAAAGAAGGGATATATCTTTTGAGCTATTACTTAGCTCTATCGAATAGTGAAAGGAGCGTTCGAAAAGAGCAACATATCTGCAAGGAAACAATTGTAAAAAAGGACGCCTCTTAAAAATCGCTGGACCGGATACAAAAAAAAGGTGCATAACTTTTTTTTTATTAATTTAAAAAAAAGAAATAACTTTTTAGTTTTATTTTACTCTTTTGAACAAAGTACGGAACATCATGAAAGAACCAACCTTCTCCGAGAACACCCATTATCAATAAAGCGGCGCATCCCCAAATCTGAAAATATTTCGACACTCAAAGACCTGCGTACCTTTTTTATTTTTGTATTTTTAAATAAAAACAAGAAAGTTCGTTTGAGCTATTATTCAGCTGTATTAAATCGTAAAAAAGATTTAAAAAAGTGATAACATTTTTTTAAATTGCAAACATGATTTTGACCCACTTCGTATTTGAACTGGAACATAATATTCTACAAATCATAATTAGTCCGAAGAAATTATTTTAAGACAATAATAATTTAGACAATAAATAATAATTTAAAGGCTATTTTTCAAAATTGTCCATTTTTACAGGTTTTAATCAGTAATTGCTCAATTTTTCGATAATCAAACCTCCCGGTAATAAAATCCTATCACAACATTTTACCAGCGACGGTGAGATATTCGCCGAATGTAAAACCCTATCACAAATTATTTCTATTTTGACTTTTTAATTTTTTTATCTAATAAATAGACTGGCTTTTGAAATTATGTATTCCAAAAATTAGTATTTAAATGTATTTAAATATTTTGAAATTTCAAAGAATTCAAAGTTAATGAATGAATCACATAAAAATATTTCATTTTTTCAGCAATTCGACGGTCATTATTGGATTTTTACAAGTGTCGAACAATCGAAGATATAAAAATATAAAAATGTTACATAATACGACAAATGTTTCTTTTTTCGTTTAAATAATGTTATTTGTTTATGGAATAAATTATGATAAATGATACATCATCCTACACTAAACAAAATTACACCATCGGTTGTGAATTGTTTCTCAAAAAATGTTTCCTGCTTCTCCTGTAAAATGGCATTGTTTGGACTAGCACCGTTTAGCTTTTGCTGGTTCAATTTAAACATTTTAAAATTTAAAATTGTTAGTTTCTAAAGCTCGAATCTAAACTTTTTTCATTCGAACTCTCAATTTGGTTGATTTTTTGTATAGGTGTTTATGTCTGACTCTAAGGAGGAGCCTATCTGATCCCGAATATTTTGCAAAATTTGTTTTTATATCATTTACTCTATTTAATTATTGATACTTATGATACCTTAATACTGATACCAAATTTTTTATAAACAATTATTAAAACAGTAACTATCCTTTTAAACCTACCAGAATTTTGTAAAACTGAAATGAGGTTTTACGAACAACTAATATTTGCGTATGTATCTAACTAATTTTTTTAATTCAGATAATATTCCACTTTTTGGACGACATCATTCTTAAATATAGTCAAACCCTTTTAAGCATTTTTTAAAAATTCTTTAATCATGAAAAAATAAAGTTTTGATACAAAATTTTGAAACTTAAACTTTAAGTGGCAGGACATTCCATTTTTCGTATAGTCAGGAACATCCATATATACATATACATATATATATATATATATATATATACATATATATATATATATATACATATACATGAATATCTGCAGAGTTTAGTTGAGGTATTTTCGATATGAAAAATTGCATTGTAAAAATTGTAAATTGTATTAATTGTCACAATCAAACCCAAATTGATCATATATGGGTTGTAACCCAAAAAAAATTGTATGATTATTAATCGCTCTGGGACCAAATTATTCCTTACTAGATCAAACTTTTTCAACTCTCTTGACAACAAAAGGTTTAAGCAACAAAATTTAAACTTAAATTTTAAATAACACGACTTTAAATTTTTCGTGATACATTTAGGAATATCCGTTTTTTAATTTTACATGAATATCTAAAAAGTTTATAAGTGTTACCAATACTAAATTTTGTCTTCAACTATAATAACACAGGCCGAAAAAAATTAACTTTTTGCTGTACAATCAAATCCAATCAAATAACACAATTTGATTTGCTTTCTTCGCCTTCTTTGCTAGTTTTCATTGTGAAACAAAAATGGTTAATAAGCCATATCTCCAAAAAATAAGAATCGGTTCGGGATAATCCAAAATCGAAATGAAAGGCAAAAAGAAGTACTTTACGATTACGTAAGCATTTTTTTAACAAAACAATTTTTAAAAATGGACAATGAAGTCGTTCTTAGGACCTGAAAATTTTTCGTTGTCACCTATTCCGGTGTTTGGGTAAAAACTAAGTCTGGCTATAATAAATAAATCTGTGTGAAATTGATATTAAATCACAGACCAAAGGCCACATTAAAAACCAAATTGATCATAATGGTCTATAATCCAACAAAATTCGTATCATAATCAATATGTCTTGAACAAATAGTATAATTATTGAAGGACAATCAAATTTTTTTATTTAACGTGACTCTAGAAAGGATTCACCCCCCTGGGACCTCATCGTTGACTACAGACAATTTTTCTATCCAATCAAGTGAAAAAAAATCCTTAACAATCCTTTTTGTCCTCCCAAAAATTGTGTAGTTCTCCCAGACCTTCCCCATTTGAAGAATCTCTCGCAAATTCTTTTTAGCCTGATTTTTCCAAGCTTGTGAATTGGCACCTAGTGAGAATGCAGGTAACGATGAGCCCTTTGGCTAGTCGCTGTTGTCAGTTGGTTGTATCTAGGACAATAGTACCCCGTAGTCTGCTCGTGTTCCAGACGATGCATGGATCTCTTTCCACGGGCCAGAAGAAATATGCCCCTAACCGTTTCCCATTATAATCCTTCCGAATGATCGAGGGGTGAACTTATTTGGCCAAGGGATGCTGCATCTATAGCACCTTCCGTGGATGGATGGTGTGTGCCATGGCTTCAGTGTTTAGCCGTATGGTATGCATGGCTGTAAGAGTACTATATGGAAAGGAAAAGAAAAATGAGAGAGAGAGAGACAAAGAGCCTTTGAAGGGGTGACTAGGTAAAGGGATGCTGTGGGAATTTTCTCACAGTGCTCTGATCACCTGTATCTACCGAAATGTTCCGTCCTTCTGTCGATAGTTACCCCCAGCGATCGGTGTCATCTGGCTGTAAGGCTGAGCGGAAGTCGAGCCGCTGGACCGAGAATGGATGCGATTCACGACTGACAAGAGATACTTTGCCATTTATCTCATCCCTTATGCTTATGCTATATATTCTACATTTTTATTATAATAGGAACTGCAATCAATTTTATTCATGCAGACTTTCGAGTCACTCTATACGGAAATGTTATTTATCGCTTGTAATATGAGTGTAAGGTTTAATTAACGACAGAATTTACAAAGGGAATAATGATTGGAAATGTTACATGAAATATTAGAATCAATCCTTTAAAGAGTTGGAGGCTAGTACGGGGCCATTATTATTGGATTTTAGGGATTCATAATTTAAAAGTATGTCCGTTTGAACGGGTTTTGGGATAGTTCTACTTTGAAGTATTACAATAGAAACTTTTTCAATTTCAATGATTTGCTATTGAAAATGTGATTTTAAATATTTATAACTTACAATTATGTTATTTTAAACATATTTTTGGAATACACTACCGTCGGAAAAATCTGTTCAACTAGCACGACTACTATTAAAAGTCACTGTTAAATTTGAAACCTGATTACTTGCTCAGAAAATAAGTGATTAACTCTTTTTAAACCCTTTGGAAAAATTATAAAATTTCGCGTCCTGCGACGCTTAATAGATTTGTTTTTCAATCTGTTAAAGAGAATATACCAAATGAGAAGTTTAGAAAAATGCAGGAATGTCTCGAATTTTTTACCTAAACTTCAACTTGTGGCATGGCCTCGGCAAGTTGTAGCAAACGTCTAAAATTTATACCACATATGCTTTAAAATCTTATCTTGAACTTAAGAAAATAAAACTTAAACAATCTTAACGGTTTCTTAAGATATAACTAAAAATCTAATATCTCAGAAACCCGTAAGAATTTTTAAAACTTTATCAGCTTGTATTAACAAAAAAAATCAAAGACTGCTAGGCATTAATTTCAGATTTTTTCCTACAACTTTTCTGAGGTCATGTCAGGAGTTGAAGTCGAGGTACAAAATTCGAGCAATTCTTGCTTTTTTTAACCTCTCACGTGGTTTATCTTTTCGAAAAACAAGGAAATATCTCTGTTAAGGGTTACGCGACAAAGAATTTCCTAAGGTTCCTAAACGTTTTTAAAAAATGTTTCTCGCTCGCTTTTTGAAAGAGCATTCGCGTTTTGATATCAACAGTCATATTTATATTAGATAAAATCTTTGCTGTTTTTTTCGTTCTCAATTGAGCCCAATATAATGATGGTATAGAAGATTTTTTAAATTGGCATTAGGTTCAATAATATATATTTTTTGTGTGAAACAAATAAATATTATAGACCCTAATGCCAATTTAAAAAATCTTCTTTACTGTGATATTTAATAGTACTCGCACTAGTCTCACCGACAAACTCCGTTTGTGGTGTATGTAGTTCAATTTAAAGGTTTAGAATGGAAAATTGTTTAACTTTTGAGATTGGAAATAGAAGCTTCTTTCATTGTTAATTTGGATAATTTAGAATAATCTATTTTGTTGATTGAATAGTTCCATTTTGAATATTTACAAATGAAAAGCCTTTAATTTTATAAATGAGTTTCCGTAAATAAAAATTCTGTGATTTAGATGATTTTGAAGTTCAAGAGTCAGTAATTTTTTATCTTAACTCTCCCAAATAAAAAGAAATTGAAGTTTAAATCATCATGTACCATTTTTCTATTCTTAAGATCTGCAATTTAAGATTCTTTAATTTGTAATGTTTATCATTTAAAATAATGTGATTTTAAAATTTTTTTGGAATTTTCAGTTTACTTTTGAATATTTGTAATGAGAAATTTTAAAATTGGTACGATTTGCAATTTAAGATTTTCCAATTTTTAATGTATATAATTTAGATTTTTAGAATGATGTCATTGTTTTGGAATAATTCCATTTTTAAGATTTGATATTAAAAAAGCTACAATTTTAAAGATGCATAAATATAAATTCTTAAATATTGATTATTTGGAAGTTTAATAGTCGAAGATTTTTCAATGTTTGGTTTCCGAACTTTAAGAGATTTTACATGTAAATCATCATGTCAAATTCTTCTATTTTTAAAATTTAGAACTGAATAAATTTCAATTTTTAATGTGTGAAATTTATAGAATGATGTAATTTTTTGACAAAAATGGTTTCTTTTTAAGATTTGTGATCGAAAACTCTTCAGTTTTAAAGACGCATAAGTAAAAATTCTTAAATATAATGATTTCGAAGATCAAAAGCCAACAATAATCATTTAAAGAAATGTCCAATATAAATATTATATACAATTTAAATACCACAATTTTAAAGAGTTACAATTGAAAATTCTTGAATATTGAAAATATAGAATTAAAAATTAAAAATTCAAAAATATATAATTTTTTGCCTGGTAATTTCAAATGCTGTTTTTAAAATAAATGCACTTTGACGATACATGAAAAATGGAGAAAAATTTTGATTCGAAGAAATTTCATTTGTTTCAAGCAAATTTTATCTTTGATATAGGGTCACATAAACGTTTTTTTTTCTTCAAACAAATATTCGTATGAGTGAATGCTCCTTTATGTAAAATAGGAATACACATTAAGTTCCTCGGGTAATAAGAAATAAAATGTTTTTGACTGTCTTATAGAGTTTTGTGTTTAAATTATGATACCCGATTCAATGCAAAGGTATCATGTAGATGGACGAAATTAATTCTATCAAAATTATTTCTTTGCATAAGCATTCTGAATTACTGCTCTATTAAAATAATTCTGAAAACTTACTTATTGAGATTGAAGTTAGACAACAATGGTTTCTCAATTTATAGAAAACAAATTTAAGGAAACGGTATATCCGTGCCATAAGGGGTGAAGTTGTATAAAAATTCTTTATTTTAGTTATGTTTTGTTGATAAGTGATGTAAGATATCAAAAGACAGCTATTATTTTTCTGCCCATGGGTGTTACCAGAAAATGATCTTTATTAAGACCAAAACAAATAAAAATTGTATTTATTTAAAGAAATGTAATCTTGAAATGTCGACTTCCGTTTGTACTTTGTAGAAAAGTTGAAAGCAGGTAGTCGCTCTCACCCCTTGGTCGAGATTCCTACCCTTTTAATTTTAATTTCCTAGCAAAATCTCGCCATTGTGAAGGAAGAGTAAGAAAAGATTGGAGGGGGTTAAAAAGCGGCAGCGGCTGACTCTGGTTTTCCACGCACATCATCCCTTTTACATTTTAATTTCTCCCCTTTGCACCGGCTTTTACAAAGGCGTTTACCGACACGACTAGGTGGCATCCCTTTAACATTATAATTCTTCCAGGTCTCTCGGTTCAAATTCAAACTCCTTTTTTCCCTCCCTTTTGCTGCGTAACGTACCGATTTATAGGTTTCGATGCGAGCTTTGAGGGAAATGTTATGCTACCGACGCGAAATCAATGGCTAAAACCGTTGACACTTTGGTTCGATGGCAGGCATATGTAAAAAAATCACCAAGTGCCAGGAAGGCTTACGGGATTATCGAGTGCCCAGATTTCATATCAATGAGCTCGCAGGTACTTGCGTGAATACATTATTGGCCGGAGGCATACATTAACGGTCCTCGAGTGAAATTGGATTAAAGGGAAAAACTTGAATCAATTGCAAACTGTTGATCAACCGTTGGGATGCAACGATTTTTGCAACGAGATTTTTGTTGTTGTTGAATAGATTTCAGTTTACAATGAGGAGAATTGAGGAAGATTGAAGAGAAGATGGGAATTTAAAAATAAGAATTGAAATGTTTCGGATGTTTCGGATATTTTTGGTAAACTCGGACACCCTAAATTCCCTAATTGATGGGATAACTGGCTCTAGATTCTTTTTAAAACTGCCCACCTTAAATAATTTAAAGAATAAATTTAGGAATGTCACCCCATATACCCGAAATTAACCCATTTTTTGGTACCACATTGAACTTATTGCACGCTTTAAATTCCTAATATTTCAATTGAAAGTATTGCATTTTTATAGCTTAATTTTAAGCCAAGAAGATTAGTTTTCTGTCGAAAACACGGATTTTTAACAAAGTATATGAATTTTCTACTAAAAAAGATCAATTTTCTACCAAGAATATAATAGTTAATTTAGTTAAATGTGTAATTAAAGAAATTGATTTTTAAGGGAAAAAAAACAAATTTTTAACAAAATAGCTAAATTTCCAACCAAAGGAATTAATCTTTAACCAGAAAAATCCATCGTCAACCAAGAAGATTAATTATCAACCAAAAAATACGTTTTTCATACAAATATATGAATGCTTAACCAAATAGTTTAATTTTCTACTAAATAATATAAATGTTCTACAAAAAATGCAATAGTTCGATTTACAATTAAATATATTGATTTACAATTGAATATATTGATTTCCAACAAAAAAATATTTTTAACAAAATTTTTTAATTTGCAAACAATGAGTTAAATTTTCAAGCGAAATAGATTATTAATTTTCAACCAAATATTTGAGTTTTTAACCAAGTACGATAAAATTTGTACCAAAAGTGATAAAGTTTCAATAATATAACATGATTTTTTAACAAAATAGTTGACTTTTAAACCAAAAATGGGTTTTTATCTAAAATGAGGATTTTGACTCAGTAGTTCAACTTTCAACCAAGTAGTTGTATTTTTAATCAAAAATATAACATTTTCACTAAAAGGGATGAATTTTCAAACAAAAAAGACCAAGAAAGATTTTTCAGTAAAAAAAAGTTCAATGAAAATGTAGAATCGTAAAGTCCAAAAGACTAATTTTTTACAAAAAGGTTACATTTTTAAACGAAAAAGTTAATGTTCTACTAAGCAGGAAACAGATGAATTTTCAAACAGAGAAATGCATTCTCAGCCGCGAAGATTAATTTTCTACCCAAAAAGAAGAATTTAAACAAATATACGTGAATTCTCAACCAAATAGTTCAATTTTATACTAAACAGGATAAATTTCCGACCGAAAATAGAATAGCCAAATTTACAATTAAAGAAATTAATTTTCAATCAAAAAAAGAATTTTCAACGCAATAATTACATATTTTCAAAGCAAGAGATGAGTGTTCAACTATAATGATGAGCCTCTGATGAAAAAATTAGTTTTTAATATAGTATTTCAACTTTTAACCAAGCAGTTGTATTTTCAACTAAAAATATGAAATTTCCACGAAAATAAAATGAATTTTCAAGCCAAAAAGACCAACAAAGATTTTTCAGTCATAAAAGAAAAGGTTTTGACCAAATAGTTGACTTTTCTACCAACATAATAGAATTTTTTATTTAAAATACGAACTTTCAATAAAAAAGTAGAATTTTGAACCAAATATGATCAATTGTTTACCAAAAGAAATTAATTTTCATCAAAAGAGTTGAGTTTGATAGCTAGAAGTCAAAAGTCTTAGAAAAATATTTCAATTTTAAAACCAAAAAGGTGATTTTTAAACCAAGAACAATCAATTTTCAACCAAGTAGTTGAATTTTCAAAAAAAGACATAATTTTTCAACCAAATATTTGCATTTGCAAACAAAAGAAACAAAATTTTAATTAAAAAAGGTAGATTGGTTCTGATTCAACCACAAAACAAGGTGTTAATTTTTTTAAAGTAAGCGTTTGAAATATGGTTTATGTAAAAACAAAATATTTGTGTTTTTCCTTGCCATACGAATGTTCATCAATTAATTATTTATTTTAAAGCTCGAATTTTATCTTCTATAGCTATAGATTCATAGAATATACAGTAACTGTACCAATACTGGGCCAGCCTTAATGGTTAAATTAAAAAATATGATCTAGAAATCAATTTTTGGGTAACTTTAATCCTTTTTAGGAAATGAGAGGAAATAATATGAGGGAAAATAATCGAAGTGGATATTTGGGAAATTAGGGGTGGTATAGTAATGAGAAATGAGGAGAGAGGATGTAGAGAATACTAGAGGAGGGGGTAGAAAGTAGGGAATATTATGGAATTGATAGGAGAGAAGGTGAGGAGAAATTAGGAGCGGCGGAGTAGGAGAAGTGAGGGAAGGGTAGTAGGGTAAAGGCGAAATGAGGAGAGCGGTAGTAAGGGGATTGATGGGGAAAAAACTAGGGGAATTAAGGGTTGAGTGTAGGGAGAGCAGGAGCAAATATGGAGTAGGGAAGTAAAGGAAGGGAAGTGATAAATGGGAAAGTGAGGAAAGGGAGAATTAGACGAAGAAGAAGTTGGGAAAGAAAAGAAGGAGGGAAACGAAGGTTAAAGTGTGGGAAGGGGCAGTATGAGAGAAGAGTAGAAGTAGGGGAATGTAGGAGAGTATGGGAGGGGGTGGTTTCAATGACTTAATTAACGTCCAAATAGTCTACAAAACCCTTCTTTGTAGGCGTACGGCGTCTATTTTGACTAATTGTCTTAAAATCACAATAAAATAGTAAGTGTGAAGGAGATGATGCGGGGATGACTAATTAATAATGTAACTAGATTTTTGATTGTGGTGGAACTTGGTTGAAATCCTCTGAGTTATGTGTTGTGAGGCGCGAACACGTGCCTGTCAGTTTTATTGTTCTCTGATAAATGTACCATAACCCCACGTGCTACCAACGTGGGAACTGAAAACATGAGGAACAGACTGATTAATGTATCGTCTGATGGACACCACTCGACACTGACCGCCACACACGGGTGACGAAATGAAGAAAAGAGCGAGGTCGAATTATGGATAACCACAACATTAATTTATTCTGAAGGGCTATTCTACAGTTGGAAAAGTGACCACAGCCAACATGTAGATGGGGTTAAAGTTTGAGCCAGAGAAAGTTAGAATAGCCAATAAACTAGATTACTCGACTCACTAAATTGCGATGAGAACCGACGCGGAATAGACTATAGTTACAAATTTCGGATAAAGTAATTAAATTTGGGCGTCATTGTTTAAAACACGATGAAAATCAATTTAATTATTGGTTTAAAATAAAATGGTTAGATTTAAATAATAGAGAGAGTCTAGATATTACGTGACACTTTAAAGAACGTCACAAAGTATCACATAGGAGGAGGTTCACAAAGATTTTTTAACATGTGACACTTCTCGCATCGAAAAATATAATTAAAATACGTGCTGGTAAATTAAAGACGATTAATAATAGTTGAAACGGTAGTTGAATTTTTAGTCGATGATAACATTTTCTACAAACTAGTTAAATTTTGTACCAAATAGCTGAATATTTAAGCTACAAAAATGAAATTTTAATCAAGAAGATTAATATTTTACTAAAGAACGAACTTTTAATCAAAGAGTGGAATTTTTAGCTAAAAAAAAAGTTTTCACCAGAAATGGAATAGTAAAAAAAGATTTGAATGTTAAAAAACATTTTTTTTAACACATTAGTTAAATTTCAAATAAATTTGTTAATAAAATATTCACATTGTCAAGAAAATATTTTAATTTATATCTAAAATTATGAATCTTTAAACAAGAACAGAATAATGTTCACAAAGTAGTTTAACTTTAAATCAAGTAGGGTAAGGGGGGGGGGGCAGCGCCAACCATTTAACAATCAATGATTTTTTTAAGTTAATAAGATGTTGAATTGACCCAGTTTTTTCTCATTTCGAGTTCTACATTATTTTATAAAATATTTCTATAAGTATTAATCACATAAAAAAAACAATAATTTGGTAATTTAATTATTTCTAACATGCTGTATTTCGTCGGCTTTGCCCCTCACCTGAGGGCAAAGCCGTCTGCAGCTTTTTATGAAAATCGAAACCTTTAAAGATAAGAAAATATGCTGGTTTGCTTCTGTAGTATTTTATGTACTGGAAAAATTACCTTTAAAGATATCCACCAAGAAGAATAAGTTATTTTGAATAAAAATAGAGATAGCTGTAATATAACCTCTTATTCGTTGACATTCTACTAGAAACGGACTTTACGCAATGTTTCTACTGTACCAATACAAGAAAACTGCATACTGACCGGATTGATAATAATAAGATTTAATAGTTTCTTCCATGCAGCCCACAAGATAAGTTGTTGTTCTACATTGCCGATCATTTATCGACGAAACTTGTGTCACGTGTTTCACCTAAGCACTTGTCAATATTATTTTCGTCGTGCCTACCCGCCTGCTGACCAAGCCTCACTTATTTATGAGATTTATTATATTTCGGACTTGAATTACGTCTAATTAATATAATTAGATTGTGTGATATTGTTTTATCTGTCAAAATTTCAAATTTTTATACTGTAAGTATTGCCAATAAAGTTTAAAACTTAATATTTCTGTCAGCGAAACTTCCATTCTTTCGTGGTAAAAACTGTTTTCTGTATAATTTTTCTCTTACAACGTCAATTTTCAACATTTTAGTAAGTAACACTATCTCTCTGATAAAATAGATTTATTTTATGCAAAGTAGAACTTAAATTGTTAAATAATAGCCATGCCATAAGGAAAATCACCTTTGCCCTACTGGTTAGCCCTTACCCTAATCAGTTTCTTACAAAAATGGAATTCTCAACGAAACATGTAATATTCAATACTTTAACAACAAAAAAGAGTTTTAATTCTAAATAAAAAGTCATTGAATTTAACAAAAAGAGACGAATTTATGAGAAAATTAATTTGTCTATGCAAGTAGATGAATGTTGAACAGAATAGATGAATTCTTAACCAGGAATGATCTATTCTCAACCAGAAATTGAAAACTTATATTTTTAGAGAAGAAATTTAATTCTGAACTAAGTATTGCAACTTTCAACCAAACAGTGGAATTTTTATTTTAAAAAATATGCCTTTTGCAATGAAAGAGTCAAATCTGTAACCAAACGAGATCAATTCCAAACCAAAAATATAATG
>NC_046659.1:73165723-73174721 GCF_010883055.1 Belonocnema kinseyi
CGGAACGAACGTGTTATTTACATAAATAGCACGAGAATTCTGGATCAATCTAAAAAATCTCTATCCCATCCACACACTACTCCTTTCCCCTGCCGAGTGAGTTACGCCTACCCCGAAAGGGAAATGGCTTAATGGTGTAAAAAAAAATATATATTTCTTATTCTCAAAATCATTCAAAACTTACTTTTCAAGTCAGCCAATTTGAGTAACTTATGAAATCAGTCATGATAAATGATCTAATCTGCTGAATTTTCAACCAAAAAAATCAATTTTCAACAAAGAATGGAGTAGTTAAGCTTTTGATTCAAAATAATTATAGAAATGAAGAATTAACAAAAAATATAAATAGGCAAGAAAAGAGATATTTTTTCAATTAAAAGAATAGATCTTCAACTAAATAAATAAAGTTTTAACAAAGCAATTTAACTTTCAACCATGTAGTCCATTTTTAATTTGGAAAGGTGAATAGTAGATTATTTTTTTACCAAAAAAAGAAAAGTTTTGAACAAAATGCATCGATTTTCAGCCAAAAAGTTAAATTTTCAAATAAAATTAATTTTCAACAAAAGACAAAGACTAATTTGCAACTAAAAAATGAATTTTTAACAAAATAGTTGAATTTTCAACCAAGCGCATAAATTGTCAAGTTATTGATAAATAGTTAGCCAAAGGAGTGAATTTTTAACAAATTTGTTCAACTTTTGAACAATAAGTTGAATTAAAAAATAAGTTTTGCGCCAAAAAGATTAATTTTCTACCAAAAAAGATAAATTTTCAACAAAATAAATGAATTTTCAAACAGATAGTTGAATTTTTAACTACAAAAGATCAATTTTTTACTAAATAGATGAATTCTTACCTAAAATTATGAATGCTTATCCAAAAAAAATTAATTAAAAACAAATTAGTTAAACTTGAAATCATTTGAACCAAGCTGTGGAATTTTAAATAAAAAACATAAAGCAGGCAAAAATGGAATAATTAAATTTGCACATCAAAAATAATATTTAGCAAAACAAAAAACGAATTTTTAACAAAATAGTTCAATTTTCAACTGAAGAAAAGAATTTTCAACAAAATTATTTCTTAAAAAGAAAGGTTTTAACAAAGCAGTTGAACTTTGTACCATTAGAACCAGATCATTAAAGTTTTAAGCAGAAACACATAAATTTGGCAAAAGTACAAAAATGTGCAACTATATTATCTTCATCATTAAAGCGATTCAAACTGCAAACTATAATGCATAGGCTCTGTATTGATTTCCAATCGCCCGTAAGGATGTGTTCGTCTTATTTTTTGTGAAAACCGCGATATTTTAAAAAATTTTTTTGTTAGAGAACAAGTGACAGAAAGCAGGGGGGGCCCGTTTTTTTTACTGTCAACCGCTGGTCCCTTTCTTTGATCCGTGGCCAGGTGCCATCCAAGCATTCAGAACTAGGGGCCGAAGAATGGCACCAGCGGTCGGCAGTAAAACAAAAAAAGCCCCCCCCCCCCCCTGCTTTCTGTCACTTGTTTTCTAACAAAAAAATGTCTATAAATATCGCGATTTTCACAAAAAAGAAGACTAACAAAACCGTCCGGGTGATTGAAAATAAATACAGAGCCTATCAATTACAGTTTGCAGTTTGAATTGCATTAATATCTGTATTAGATCTGAAGATAATATAGTTGCACATTTTTTCGCTTTTAAGCGAGAATTTTTACTATTTTTTACCCAAAAATCCTTACCTTTTTTTACATTTTTCAGTCTGCTAAGCACAAAAAATTTTGTACATAAACGTCTTCAAACTCATTAACGTAGAACACTTTCAGCTTTTAAATAACTTATCTTTTGTTGCGCTAGCATTTTTTTTTTGACTGAGTTGTTAAACTTCAAAGGCAGATGCCTATAGTTTTCTCGCCGATAGTAGGTATTTAGTTAAATAAATGAATTTTTCAACTACAAAACGGAATTTTTAATGAAATAATTAAATTTTCAAGCAGATGTGCATTTTTGAGTTCAGTGATTAATCTTTAATTAAAAAATGCAATTTTAACAAAATAGTTCAACTTTCAACCAAGTAGTAGAATGTTTAATAAAAAGATATAAATGCTTATCAAAAAATAAAATACTAGGTATTTTAACGAAAAAATAATTCAATCTTGAATAAAAAGCATTTTGCTTTATCCAAAAAGATGAAGTTTCTACCAATAATATTTAATTTCTACCAATAAGGTCGAATTTTCAATAAAATCGATGAAATTTCAACCAAATAGTTGCATTTTGAACTAAAAAAATCACTGTTTTCATAAAAAATCAAATAGTTCAATTTTCAGTGAAAAAATTAATGTTCAACAAAAAAAAAAAACGAGTTTTCAACAGCCAGTAAAATTTTTGAATCACACTTACGGCTGGATATCTTGACACCTGTTGAAGCGTAAAATTTTAAAAGATGTAAATCATTTCTCAGAACACTTGTTCCTAGCAAAACAAAAAAATTTCTGCTGGAGCTTAAACTTTTGTTAGTATAATAATAATTTATAGATAATATAGATATAGATAATACATAATTTAAGAAATTCGTGGAATTCACAGAATTTATGGAACAAAATATTCTAATCCTAAATTAAATAATTGAATTTTTAACAAAGTATAGTTCACCTTTCAAGTAGTTGAATTTAAATTTCAAAAAATTATTTTGCAGAAAAAAATGAATTTGATATTTCGACACTAAAAGATACTAATTTAAAATAAAAAACATTTGATTTCAACCAAAAAGATGAATTTTGAAATAAAGATTTTTATTTTTTACCAATCAAGACGATTCTTCAACAAAAGTGTTAAATGTTCATTTAGTTTACAACTAAAATGACGTATCTATAACAACTAAAATTAATTTTTAACAAAGTATAACTTTTAACCAAATAATTGAATTTTGAACCAACAAAGATGAACTCTGAATTAAAGGTGTAATAGTTGATATTTCAAACAAAAATATTTTTATTTTCAATCAAAAACAGTTACATTTTCGACAAGAAAGCTTTTCATTCTGAAAGAAGACAGTGAAATTCAACCAAAAAGTACCAATTTTCGGAAAAATAGTTGAATCCTCAATCATACACTTCAGTTTTTAACAGAGTAGTTCAACTTCCAACAAAGTAGCTAAATTTTCGATTAAATAAGATTAATTATCAGAAAAAATATGATAGTTAATATTACAACCCTCAAACATATAAATTTCCAATAAAAAACTGTTGAATTTAATAAAAAAGATGAATTTTGAACCAAAAAGATTTATGTTCCACCAATGAAGACGAATTGCTTTAATCAGAAACGTCCACTGATCTAATCAGTAATTTATAATGATCTTTTCCTTAATTTTTAATATTAACTAGTCAAGTATGGCTAATTTACATCATTTATTAAAATGAAGGACTTGAATGAAAATTAGCGTGAAAATTACCGTGCATAAAATCTAATTGATTTCTCTAACAGACAGATTTTCTAACAGTGACGTGTTTCTAGCGAATTAAACACATGTATAAAATGTGACGAATCCCCGACGATTCAAAAAGCTAGATTTGAATTATCCTTTAAAAATAAACATCAACGCAATTAGTAAATGCAAATTTGACTCGAGACCGCTTATTATCTTAATTTACGTCTTCCGAAAGATCTCGACTGTCCAACGGACCGCCGGGACGAGACGGGAAACGAAAGAGCAAAAATTTAGAATGTAAAAAAACTCGTCATTAACACCCACCGTAAGTCCTGTTTTCGCATCGAAAGACAGAGTTATTAACGAATTATTCAAATTCACGATCGATCCGTCATGCCCGACTCGATTAATTAGAAGGAACCAGTCAGACGAGTGCGGCAAGGATTCGTAAAAAGACAAGATTCGCGGAACAAAGTGGTCCCAAGTCTCAAACTCTCAACTCTCAACTCAAAGACTCAACGTCAAGCGCCATCCGCGCTCAAGAAGAAATTAAACTCTACGTCCTCTACGAGTCTACGCTACCCCTTCCACCTGGAGAACATCAAGGTGTTTCCAGGTATCATGGGTGACATTTGGGCGTTGCCCAATCCTATCCGATTTCACTGACAGGTCAAGCACGGGCTACTGGATGGCCGTTTAAAATTAAAGAAAGAAATCTTTTTCTTCATTGTCGGCAGGTAGCGCCGCGCCATTCGCCTTCGTTACGCGCGCCATTGATAAAGGACGCGGTCACTGTCCCAAAAGTACGTTACGTCTTTAGAAAATGTAGCGAAACGCAGGCACGGTCAACCCTGGTATGGGGATTGCCATAGCATAGCGGATAGCCGACTGATGACCGAAAGAGGTTTTGGTCGCCGGGCCTCCCGGCGAGGTGAAAAAGGAATTAAGTAACTGCTGTAACGGATATGTAAATTATTCTATGTACGCTAACTGATTCGGCAAATCAGTTAATTGAGATAAGAATTTTCGGATTTTTATTTTTGGTTGGTATGATGTTTATATAAATTGTGTGGCAATGCTCTAAATTTGAATATTTTACCAGCGTGGTCCAAAAATTCAACTTTGGATGTTTGGTGTTTCTAAATTTGTTTTCTCAATTCGATCAATGATAAAATCATCCCCTCGCTTTTTTAAAATTAAGATGGGGTTTTAAAAGGGAAAATCTTTCGCAAATTAAATATCAGTCACCTCTTGAGGAATGTTCAAGGAATACTTTTCAAACAATAAGTTTTAATTTGGACCCCCTCCCTCTATTCCCTAAATGATCAAAAAATGCCTAAAAAAAATGCAAAATGGTAGTTTTATTAAAATTCAGACTAAAGACGGTATTTTTTGGAATTTCTTTAACATTAATTATTTTTGTTTGATAATTGACAAGCTTCCAAGTATTTTTCAACTAATTGTGAATTGTTTTACCAATGATTATGTGTTTAAAACCAATATTTTACAGTGTAAATCGTGAAAAGTTATTATACTCTAGAATTAATAACTCAATGAACGAATGACGAACTTAAATTTGTTTAAAGGATATTAGCAATTATTTGAGCAATTTTAATTTGGAATTGTGTCCATAAACCAACCAGACAATTATTTTACATCGTTGTGTCCTTTCTAACCTCATCTATTTTATTTCTTATTTACTAAATAGATGTCAGCATGGTTTATAGACGTTCCTTTTGTTTAAACAAATTTTTCCCCCCAAAAAACGTGAATTGTTTTTTTGTGTGGAAATAATCAAACAATAAAGAAACGTTGAGAGTAGTTTTGTTACGATATTTAGCAATTATTAAATCTTTATTTAGCAATAGAAGTCGATTGCTTAAACAAATCATTTTTATTTAAACATGAAAGGTCCACGTTCTGAGATAAGAAAACACTGAATAATAAGCGGCATAGCAAAGTGTAAGAGATCCGAAAAAACTAGAGTTGTCTCCACCTTTCCTATAAAAAAGCCCATTTGAAAGATTGTTACTAAAATTGTTCATATAATTGCCTAATATCTCAAACAAGCAAACTTTTCTCTTAACATTACTTAATTGTGTCATTATTTCTAAAAAATAATAAAGCTTTTTAACGTTCTTCAGGGCAAAGGAATATCTAAACAAATAACAGTTGTTCAAATAATTGAAAGATTACTGCTTCGAAAATTATTTTTTTGCAAAGTTAAGAGTTTTATGTTTAGACTTTAGAGCAAATACCTTCAATTTCCTTCAATTTCCTTAAATCTTTGAATATTACAAATTCATGAAATATTTGACGTCTCTAAATCCCATGAATTCCTGAAATTTCCTTGAACTCTCTGAACTCTTTCAATCCCATCAATTTCATGAATTTTTCGAATTCTTTAAATATTCTGAATTCCTATAAATCTGTAAGTGCTCTGAATCCCTGAAATTCTTTGAATTCACTTAAATATTTGAATATCCTCAATTCCCTAAATATTCGGAATTCCCTAAATTTTCTAACTTCATTTAATTTTTTAAAACCCTTGAATATTCTGAATTCTCTGAATTTATTGAATATTGTGAATTTCCTTAATTCCTTGACAATTTTGAATTTTCTGAATTCCTTGAAAATTCTGATTTTTTTATTCTCTAAATAACTTACATTCCAGAAATTCCTCAAATTCTCTGATTTTTAAAAATGTTTAAATATTTTTAATGCATGCAATATTTGGAATTTCCCCAAATCTCTGAAATCTATTAATATTCGGAATTACTTGAAGCTATTCGATTCAGCTAAACAAATTACAAGATTTCTAGGTATTTTACGAATTTTTTTATAAAATTAATTTATGATGTAATATAAATAAAGAATTACATATAAAATTTATATTTATACTGTATATAACAAATTGAGTGTAAGAATCTTGTCTAGATATATATTTAGTGTAATTTTTCCGCAGATGTTTGAACAAATTGTTAAATAAATAAAACTTGTTTTGAAAAAGTATCAATCTCATTTTTATGCTCTAATACCCTTTATTTGTTTATTATTATTAATTAGCAGTACAAAGATACGAAAAATGTACAAAAATGCAGTGGGAAAGAAGGGAAAGTGAGCGAAGAAAAGTAGGGAAAGTTAGGGAAAGAAAAGTAGTGGAAGTAAGGGGAGGGAAAGTAGAAGAAATGATGGAAGGGATAGTAGGAGAAGTGAGGAGAAATTAGGGAAAGGGGAAATAGAGGAAGTAATAGGAATTGAGATGATATTTTAGGAGAATTAGGGAAGCGAGACGAGGGAAAGTAGGGAAATTGAATGATGGGTAGAAGAGGAATGATCGGAAGTAGCTTGTCAAAAATATGGGAAATATTTTAATACAAAGGAAGGAAAAATCAGGGGAGGGTAGGATGATGCTGTGAGTAGGAAAAGAATGTAAGGGAAGAGAAGTGGTGATGGAAAAGTACAGGAATTAGGGTGTTAAGGGAAATTATGAGAGGGAAAGTTATCATTAAAAATGAAGTAGGGGGAATGAGGAGAATTACGTATTGTGAATGAAGTAGGGACGTATTGTGAATGAAAGTGAGGAAATGAAAACTAGATGATGGAGAACGGAGGAATTAAAATGAAGAAAAGTGGGAGAAGTAAGGGGAGGAAACGAATGGGATGTTATGAGAGAGAAAGTAGGGCAAGTTGTGGCCGGGAAAGTAGAGGAGAAGTGAGCAGTGAAAATAGAGGGAGGGGAGGAAAAGTCTAGGAAACGAGGGGTGAGATTGTGAGGGAATGGAGGGAGACACGGGACGAGTTGAAAGAGTGGGGATAGATATTAGGAGTGGAGAGACTTGATTGATGCAATTAGGTCTTAATAGGCTACAAAACCCTTTTTTGCAGTCGCACAGCGCCTACTTTGATATTTTAATTTAACCATCCATAATATTTTTATCAAGATAAGAAGGAAAAATAGCTTGAAATATTATCATAGTCTTGAGCTGTACAAATATTTACATTTATACCGTTTGTTTTGCCTTAGAATGGTTTTAATTTTGAAAGAAGCAAATTTATGGATCTTCGGACACAAAACATGTATAACATGATTCACTTGACTCTTGACATAACCCTGGGTGACTCCTTGCATCAAATGGACCAGCTCGTCGCACGCGCCGTTCATCCTGTCGGGTGGCAAACTCGCAACCGGTTTTTTTTTATTCTCACGATTGACCGCTGGTCATCCGACTTCCTGTATCCACGATGAAAAGATCTGGCCGCAGTTGGCGCCCTTCTCGTCTCAATCCAAAGATTCGCTGCACGAACACGTGTCCGATTCTTGTATACTTCTCTTTTTTCCGGCCTCTTGAGTGTGGTCAGTTCTTGGTCCGATCCATTCTCGAATCATAACTCTCAAAAAATAATTTAAACCAAATCTATCCATAAAATCAGCTTTCCATACGAACTATCATCATTATTATGTGAAACCCTAAAATATTATTATTCAGGTTTCAGTACATAAATTGTCCTCTCTCTAACTGATTAATCATTGTCTCAAAAAATACTACTTTCAGAATTATAGCCAAAATATCTTCTAGTAACAAATTCTTAGTGAAATTTATTCACAGGAAATGATGAAAGTAATTTAAATTTTTAATCTTTTTCTGATTCAATGGATTAATTAATGGAGATTTCCATGAGATCCGAAATCCCAAATGAAAATAATTATTTCGTACTAAAAAAAATAGCGCACGTAGAGCGCTTATAACTTTTTGCTTATTTTAATTGCCTAATTAACATATTGAAATATATGGTAAAATTTAAAGTACTATAAATATAATTAATAATCAGAAACTAATATTGTCGCGCGGCGAAAATGTTCGGAAGGGCTATAGAAGGGAGGGCTATTGACGGGTTTCACTGTATTTATAATAAAAATGTTTCGAAATTTGATAATTTAAACAAGAAAACTTTTGAATTTAAATCATTTTCTATTCAAAGAAATTATAATTTTGAACATTTTAATGACAAAGCTGCTGAAATTGTAGAGTTTCAAATTTGTATTGCAGTCAAACTCGAAAAAAACGGCGGTTTTGGAGCTGTAGGTGATGGGGAACAAACCAGATAGAGTGCCGCTTCGGATGAAAACGTTTTTGTTTGTCACGTCTGTGTGACCACCGCGCACTCTCCATAGATACATTTACGCCTGAGGCTCGGAGTCAGTTCTCGAAAGGGATATATCCGGGGGTATTATATCCGAGTTGAACTGTTAATTTAAAATTTAAAATTGATTAGACATTTTCCTTAAATCAAAAAATAAATTCACTGACATTTCACCCTTCAAATTAATAAAATGTATTCTGCTTTTGTATATTCTAACCATTTTGAATAACAATTACATGAATTAAATTCAATTATTAAAAATGTTGTAAAGATATTTAATGGGATTCCTCAGTATACTTTTATTTCAATTCTTTAAATATTTTTTGTTATTTGAAGACATTGCTATAATTTAAAGAATAACTTAGACAGTTTCTAAATTTGTACTGAATTAATAGTACCCAATAAGAAAATTCTATTTTAGGTTAAAAGTTATT
>NC_046659.1:73174821-73181922 GCF_010883055.1 Belonocnema kinseyi
ATCAATTAAAATGATTTAGGCAGGACTGATTCATATTGTCTTACTGACGAGTCCAGTGAGTTAGTCCGAGACGAAACATAAAAAATCTAATTTTTATTTTATTAAATAAAATTATTCTTCTCTAATTATTGGCAGAAAACAAATATTATTAACCCCAATACCAAAAACAAAATCTTCTTTATAGTTATCAAAAATATTGCTCTTGCTTTTCTTTTTTATTAAATTAGATAATAGATACTATGACATATAAAAATATTATATTGATATTAATTTTAAATTTTCATTTATATATTTCGTGAGGAAGAAACAATAATCGCACACGTAGACCTTTTTTTTTATTTCTAGTAATACTAAAAGTTGATTACATTTTTCTTTTTCTAAAGTGAAGTGTCATGAATGTCACTCAGAGAAATTTCAGTGAAGGATTGTGTCTTAATTCAAACTGGTATTTCTGCAATGGGACCCTGATTTTGCTAGTCTCACCTTCCGCGTGGAAGTTTCCGGAATCTCTGCTTGTCAAATTCAATCCTTTTAGTTAAGACGGGGGCCTGATTTGCTTTTCGGCCAGAGGCCAGACCTATGCAAATAATATCCCAGATTAAGTGCGCGTAACGTATACCTCTGGGAACATTTCCTCGTCTCGCGAGGTCCAAATGCCACATGCTAGGAAACTTGCAAAAAAGCGAATATGACAGATGAAAGAGTCAAGTTTCTATTTGTTTAAGATGAAATGTCAGATTTTTTATCGTTCATTTTTATAATATGTTTTATTAACACATTTATCGTATGTGCTTAAGCAATTTCGAACTCTTTAAAATTTTCGAAAAACGTCCGTAAAATTATTATTTTTTTTTTAACAAAATTTCTCGTCACCTCGAAATTCGATATGAGTAGACAAAAATGTTTCAAAAGGTATGCTAGCGGTCCCGATTTCTCCGGACGAATAGTCCAATCCCTTTTCCGGCTGCACCAATTTTTCACGTCGACTATAGATGCAGGCTGTAATAGGTCCGAATTTTTATTTTTTTGCGGAAAAATCCGTGAGCAGAAATTTGCCCATCTTTCCCTATTTGAAGTTGTGATCCGACGGGGTCCCTATCATGATATCTAGCCTAGAAAAAAATGGTTCGAGCCCATATCAGAATTTCTAGTCTAGAAAACACTGATGGGTGCCCTATCAAGTTCTAGTAAAGAATTTCATGCCTCGTATAGGTGTGCAAAATCTATCAGTATCCTCGTTTTTTTTTTTTAAGAAAAAAATTCCATCCTAATGAAAAACTGTAAATGTTCAGAAGAAATTGCATTTTCTGTGATTGTAAAATTTTGTAAAGTAGTCTACAACGGGGAAAAAACGAAATATTACAGGAAGACAAATTTCAATAGATTAAAATTATTTATTTAATAATTATTTGATTGATTCTCCTGTTAACAGTTCTTATATTTTACGTGTACATGACGTTGTAAAATAATAAATATTTAATTAGAAAAAGAGTTTAAAATTTATGAGTAAGTGTTCTAAACGTCGCAGCATTGGAAATTTTATTTGTAATATAATGTTTAAACATGTAATATATGTAATCACTCGAAATAGGCCCATTAATATTTAAAGTCGAAATTCTCGCAATCAATTAATATTTATTTGTTAAATACCTTTTTTTTCATATCAATTAAATATTCATCTCAATTAAATAATCATCAGGCAATTGAAAGGGTCTGGACGTGGCCCTACGAATAGTCGGGCGATAAAAGGGCACTCGTTAGAGCCTGTTCAGAAGTTCTAGCTAGAACCTGGAAATCTATCCAGGGCCCTGCTAAACCCTGACTGGAATTTCTCCATGGAATGGTTCTTTTAAGTCTTTTTAAAAATATTCTAATTTTTGTACACCTCACATGAAAATTGTCTCCATATGAATGGAAGCCGACTCAATTTCTTGTGATATAACAAATAAATAAAAAAAGCTCTAGCCGTAACAGGTCCATAGTTATGGCCCTCGGAAGTTAAGATTTTTTCTTTAATTTCGCTGTGATAGCAGTTTTTTAGGAATAGTTCGAATTTTAAAAATCAAAGAAATTAATTCATTAAAACGTTTAAATGATCTAATGATTTTAGGCTCTGTTTTTCTTTTAGACCGGAAATGTGTATTTTCAATTAGAAATTTTTCAACCGGTAGTTCGGATTTTAAACCGAAATCAATAGATCTACAAGATCCTAATATTTCAAACAATTTTATTTTACTTTAACGATATACATAAAAATGGGTATTTTCCGTATTTTAAACTATTTAATTAATATTATATGAACAAGAATTTTTATCTTCCAACATTTTTGGATTATGTTGGTATTTTTCGAAGCAAATTGTTACTTGAAGGAAGTTTCCAAGTGTACCGAAATTTCGGTACAAATATGAGTGTGTCTAAACAAAAATTCTTTTAATAATTTTAAATTTTCGCTTTATGCGAAATATCACTATTATAAAACAAAAATCATTAGGTTTCAAAGAAGATGTACAATTCTGAACAGTTCTTTTATATGCTAATGTTTTTCTTAGATAATTTCCGATATTTTAAATAAAAAATTATCAGACTTCACAGAATATTTTTATTTTTCAACAACTTTAGTGTTATGTCCATTGGTATCAACTGAAATTAGTATTTTTAAACAAAAAATCAGCACACTAATGATTTTTGTATAAAATAATATAATTCACGAGTGACAAACTTTCGCAGATTTTGAATTGAAGCGCGCGTTTACATTTCATAATTCATGTATTATTGAAAAAATCTTGTCTGAATGAATAGCATTATAAAATAAAAATCCAAAAATTTACTTTCTTTATTTTCACAATAAAATTAATGATTTGTTATATCTTTACTTACAATACAATTATTCTAGTGAATATTTCAAAACCTTTTCAAATTTTCTCAGAATTTTAAAGTGAAAAACTTAAGAATTAATAAATGTAGCCTGATTTTGACAAACAAAATTGGAAAAAAAGTTCATTAGATTCCTAGAAGAGTCGTCGAGTCTGATGTTTGAATCAGGCTTTCATTTTTTTATAAAAAAAAAAACAAATATGACGAAAAGACGGCCATTTTTTAATTTTACTTTCCCTGTGTTCGTCAATAACATGAAATTTGTTTAAATCACCTAAGTTTAATAAACTGACATTAGTAAAAATATCTTAATATTATATAATGAAAAAAAAAGTTATAAACAAATTCTTAATTTCAAAAATGTTTTTTTACGATTTTCAATAATTTTACGTTTTTTACATTTATATTGCTAAAAAATTTAGATGAAAACAATATAATAATAAAGAAATTTCTTCTTGAGATTGATATCCTTATTATTATAAACAAATTTAATAAATAAATGCATAGAAAAGGCATTTTTTGAAAGAAAAATTCGTTTTTTTCGATTACAACTTTTTTAATTAGGAACTTCATGATCATTTCAGAAAGAATTTATAATTTTTTTATCAATTTTATGACTTCTTAAAACAATTTTAATTAACAAATGCATTATTGGGGTACCTGTCGACCAAAAAACTCTTTTTTTATGTAAAACTTTTCAATTGGGATCTTCATATTAATCTTATCAAAATTTATGATTATTTAAATAATTTTCTGATTTTTTAAAATGAATTTAACAAGCAAATTAATTATTTAGGCATCTGTGGACGAAAAAATTTGTTTTTTTCGATGTCAGTCTCCGTAATTGTGAAATTCATAATAGTTTAAGTGAAATTCATATTTAGTTGATAAATTTGGTATATTTAAAAAAATTAAAATTAAAGGACTGAGATTAAAAAAAAAACTTTATCATCGAGAAGGGCCAAAATAATGCATATACTTATTAAATAGGTTTAAAACGTCATAGAATTTATCAAATAATTATCACTGTTAATGAAATTATATTTATATTCCCAACTAAAAGACTTACCTAAAAAAAAATTAATTTTTCCGTTAACAAGATGCCCGTATTATTTGATAAATTCGTTTATAAAAATCATAAAAATTATCAACTAATAATGCCCAATAATGCATTTGTTTATTAAAACTACTTCTAAAATATCAGTAAATTAATCAATAAATTATTAATTGTTTCTGAAATTCTCATGAAGTCCCTGATTTAAAAAGTTGTAATCGAAAACAACGATTTTTCCTTCCGACGAATGCCTAACATATACATTTGTTTGATTAAATTTGTTTAAAAAACTGTAAAATTTATGAACTAGTAATGAATTTTGCTTAAATTGTCATGAAGCTCTCAACTGAAATTACAAGCATTGAAGAAACCGATCTTTTCTTTCAACAAGTGCCCGAATAATGCATTTGTTTATGAAATTTTTTATAAAAAATCCTTAAAATAATGAACAAATTATGCATTTTTCTAAAATTATCATAAAGTTCCTAATTGAAAGAAATTACATTTTAAAAAAACAAAGTTTTCTGTCAAAATGTGCCTGATTAATGAATTTGTTTATTGAATTTGTTTATAATATTAAGATTAATAATCTCAAGAAGAAATTTCGTCATCATTATATTGTTTTTATCCAAATTGGTTGCAATTTAAATTAAAAAACGTTAAATTATGGAAAATAGTGAAAAAAATTGTTTTAACAAATAATTTGTTTATAAAATCTTTGTTTATCTATTATATAATTCGAAAATATCTTTAAATAATGTTACTTTGTGAAATTTAGGTGATTTTAACCATTTTTATGTTATTGTCGAGCATCCGGAACGTCAAATAGAAAAAATGGTCCTTTTTTCGTCATATTTGTTTATTTATAAAAAAATTGAAAGCCTATTTTTAAAATCAGACTTGATAACTCTCTTAGAAATCTTATCAGCTTTTTTTCAATTTTTGTTGTCCAAATCGGTCAATATTTGTGGGCGGTACGTTATTTTGAACCAAAAAAGTCATTCTTTTCCACTGTGGCACAGTGGAAAAGAATGACGGTTCAAAGTTACCCCCGACTCCGGATGAAGAAACTGTGCATGCACATGTGCTATTAGATATCAGGAATTCGGCCTGCAGTATGACCGATAGCCTCATGATTAAAAATGAATCTGCACAAAATATTTTTTATCAGGATCTAAAGAATCAGACTGTTCTTAATCCTGGAATTCATATAGACATGCTACACTTGTATAAAAATTTACTGATTCTTCATCAGATAATCTCGAAAACCGCTCGAAAACCGCTAATTAAGGCCTTATTATTTCAAAATTTAATTATAATTTTTAATAATGATTATCATAGTTAAATTCGTCTTTTCATAATGAATCCAAAAATATAAGAAACTCATTTTTGATAAGAATGCAGTTGTATTGTTTCTTCGAGAGGATAACAGTAGAGCGACGTTCTAATAATTCTAGTTCATAAATAATAACAAATAAAAAATCCAAGCGAAGAAACCTCACTTATTCCATTCATTAATTCCAATTACTTTTTGTCCATCTTCCACCTGCATATTTTTCATCCACTACGACTTAATAACTCAAGCAGTAGAAATTGAAATCACTATTGGTTCATTGTTGAGACCGGTGGGTAATCTCAAGTCTTAATAATGCATATAACACCAAGCCTGAAGGCAGGCGAGAAACAATGGCATGATGGTATATAAACATATACTTTCATCTCGACGAAGAACGAAGAGAGTCGATGAAACGTAAAAGCAAAGGCAAGTAAAGTAAAGGAACAACGGCAGCTGGGTGCAAAAGGGATGCTGGAAGCAAGGTAAGGGTGGGAAACCAAACTCAAATCAGAGGATGTATGAGCATCCTCTTCGGTGTGATCTCTTTGTCGTGACGTCATCGTTCTTCTTTCACAGCAGCTGTGGCTTCTGACCCAGACCCCAAGATCGATTGCTAGATTAGTCTAAGTACCCCATAGGACCATAGAAGGGGTACTTACGTCAATGCGCTCCGATGAACGAGAACCCCTTCGACTTTCGAATGTTTTTAACAAACCCGCCTTGTTTCCTACCTTTAAGAGATTTATGATTATCTGAGGGGTTGTTACGCTTGCAGATTTTTATGACGTGATCTTCCAAATGAGCTGGGAAAATCAGCCTTGCAGTTTGGGAATTTTCGTAATATTTCTTTACTTAGGGGTCATCGACAAACTACGTAAGGTGTTTTTCTGAAGTTTTAAACAACCCTTCCCGTTATGTAAAATACCGTTGGGAAGTATTATGTGTGTCTTTATTTGTGTTCATTTGATAAGCACTTTGCTGCCTTATAGAGGAAGCTTTTTTTCTAACAAAAGTGTCAACTGTCAATCATCGTGAATGTGTCATCTAGGTGTTCAGTTATAACGGAAAACTTGTTAATTGACGTTACTTTAAAGGAACCTGTATTATCATCAGAGATAGTTACCATCGATTAGAGTAGATATCGTTCCTCAATTTGTGAAAATAGAAATCAGCATTATCGACCAAGTTAACTCTATAAATAAAAGAAAAGAATTAACATAATTTCTCACTAGGCGGAAAATGCATTTTTTAAATTAGAAAATTAAATTTTTTTCTGATAAAAATCTACATTCTTCGCCCCACTTGGTTACTTTTGTATTTCAAACTCAAACAGATTTTTTTCTCGTATAAACAATATAACCTTTTTGTATATTTTATAAGTCGCTATTGCTTGATCATGAACGGTCAACAAAGGTTCGTCATTAATTTAATTGATGCGTCTTGAAGACACAAACAAATAATTTAGATATAGTACTGTAGTATTCCTAAAAGCTAGATAGGTTCTCTCAAATAAACTGAGTAGACCATTTTCTTGAAACAGTATAAATCGGTACTAGTAGGCTATACAAAATTCCACAATAGGTCGATCGATAAATCTCGAAGACGCGAAAATTAATTAATTGCAAAAATTCCTCTATGAAGAAGCATTACTATAAAATTTGCTCTATCCACCTTCCCTCCCACAAAATTTTAATGGGATATTATAAACTCAGAGAACTTCAACATTTATTTAAGCTACGAGGGTAGTTCAATAAGTCCTTAGAATGACCAACAAATGGCGCGCGAATCGCTCCAAATCATCTGTTTTCATTCAGCACCACTCCCGACTAGATATATG
>NC_046659.1:73182022-73214143 GCF_010883055.1 Belonocnema kinseyi
CTGTAAGTGCTTATTTTGAGGAACTTCCGAAAACGCACTTTTCTGAAGGATTAAAAAAACTTGAAACGCGATTGACCAAGTGTATAGAGCTCCAAGGAGATTCTGTTGAAAAATAAAAAAAATTTACCCAAAAAAAATTGTTTTTATACTTCATTCTAAGGACTTATTGAACTACCCTCGTATTATTATCTATTCTATAAATTATACAAATGCGGATCCATTCTTTTCCCCTTTTCTCGTCTTTCTATTTAAGTTGGAACTGAACTTTTTATTTTGTTAAAAATGAACTTCCTTTTTTTAAATTTATATTTTCAAGTAGAAAAATCAACTGCTTCGTGGAGAAATCGTCTTTTTGGCTTACAAATTTAACATTTTTCATTAAATTTGTTATCCTTATTGTCTGAGGTTGGTTGAAGATTCAACTGTTTTCTTGCTAATTCGTATTTTTTGGTTACATTTTACTGTTTTTTAATTAAATTATATTATTTTTTGACTGTCATATCAACGATTACATTTTTCGTTAAGAAATTAGAATTTTAGTTAAAAATTCATTTATTTTGTCAAAAATTTGACTGTTTTGTTGAAAATTCCTTTTTATTAATTTTTTTAAAGGAAATTTTAACTATTACAGGTTTGGTGTCAGATTTATCTTTTGATTTGAAACTTCAATTATTCGGTTATAAATTAACGTATTTTTTTTAAACTGGTCCTTTTTGGGAGCAAATTATTCTTCTTGGTTAAAAATGTATCTTTTTGCTTTAAAATTTATTTCTTTGTTTAGAATCTTAACTATTTTATTGAAGTTTTTTTGTTTGCTAACTAATTTTTTTAACTAAAAATTTCAGTATTCCATTTTTTTTTTAATTTATTTTCTTTTTAGTTGAAGATTTATTTTTTTGTTGACAATTTTTTGTTAGCTGGCAGAAAATTAATTTTTTTTTTAAGTTAAAATTTAACTATTCCATTTTGGATTGAAAGCTTAAATTTATTATTGGAAAATGTAGTATTTTGTCAAAAATTCATTCCTTGATAGAAAATTGATCTCATTGATTGAAAGCTTATCTTATCAATTATGATGAACCTTCATCATAATTTTAGTTGAAAATTCAACTATTTGTTTAAAAATTCATGAATTTTGAGGAATATTTATCTTTTTTCTGAAATAAATAAATATTTGGATAATAATTAATTTATTATGTGACCATTGAACTGATATTTCTGCTGTTCTTCCCTCTAAATTCTAATATCTTTTAATTAATTATTCTATTGGTAAAAAATATCTTCTGCAAGAACTTCAAATCCTCCCCTCCTTCTCAAGAAACAGTAAGATTGAAGCAAACCCAGCTTTCCTCCAAATCGTCTTACGTAATTTTTGGAATGACTTCTTACAAATTTGTCGAAAATAAAGATGCAATTGAAGGTATATACTTTCAGGTAATCGTTTTTTTAAAATACCAATCTGGTATTTCCTCAATAGAATCCATTCTTCAACCAGAAAAGACCTAAAGATAATTGAACCCTAATAAAGGAGGATAACTACCCCCGGACCCGAAACTAACAAAACCAGAAACTATATCCGAAGGCCTCAAATTGTCCTTCTCCTTCACGTCGAGCAATTACGCGTACAAACTGCCAACACAATTGCACGTTTCCCTTTGGAGATTCCAATCTGCAGGATGATCCTTGTAAGAACTCGAGATACTCTCGAAGATAAATTTGGTACCACTATTTAGAATCCTGTCGGTCATCGAGGTCACTCGATGGGATCCTGGGGTCACTGAAGTCGTGCAGTCTAGATCTGGACACCGGCTTTTGCAAACCAAGTATCCAACCAGTGACCAGTCCGAGAACAGGAAATCTGAAGGAAGGAATGAGCCGTGAAAAAATTGACAGGACACGATTGGCAGCACGCGCTAGGGGTCATAGCCTGTTCCCACTCAATTAAAATTTATTAAAAATGCTCCTATCACACCGGTTAGTCAGTTAGCGTACTGGTCGTTCCGGAAGTCTTCTTTCGGGATGATCAGTAACGGTCGTAAGCCGAACGAGTTTCCTAGGTCACGTTCGTTGAGCTTGATTCACGATCGGTTTGGCCATCGCGTGGATGGGTCAGTCCGGTCATTTCCCAAGTCGGGGATGATAGAGAGGCACTTCCGAACAGGTCCATGTTCATAACGAGCGGACCTCCTTCCGGTCAGTTGGGTCATGTGTCGACTGTCGACGGATTACGAGGTGAGGAGCGTACATTCCCTTAATGGTCCCTGGATGATCTTGACCCGGCAGACACGAGCGTGTAATCCTCGGCATAACTATAGTTATATTAGTTATAGCCAAAGGGCTGCTGCCATCCTGTCCAAACAGATACTAAATGTCAATTTGTGACTCCAAATAACATTCAATAGGACTCCTTTCTTAAATCATTTTTATTGGGAAGGATTTAGAAAACTGTGGTTCTAATTCAAGTCAGGCAGTTTCTGTTGTAATTTCTGGGTTTTAGGGTTTCGTAGCTCCTGCCAGAAACCCTTATAATTTTGGCCAGGTCTTCGTCCGTTCGCCTGACGTACTTTTTTCTGGAGGGGATGTAGTAACGAAATTAGGATGAGTGGCGATCAGGAAGTAGGCGGCGCAAGGAGTGGGAAGCGATAGGGGAAGTAAGGGATATTAAGGAAGTGACTGCGAATACGGGAAGGGAAGTAGAGGAAGTGAGGAGAGGGTACATAAGTATAGGATGGAGAAGAACGGGAAATGGAGTAGGACGTAGGGTACAAGGTAATAAAGGAAGGGAGGCGTAGTAGGGATATTAAGGAGACGTGAAGTATGAGGAAGGATAAGGAAAGTAGGGGAATCGTTAGCGGTAGGAGATAATAGGGTAGAAAGTGTGGAGGAAATGTAAGGAGTGGTAGTATGGAAGTTGTTTGTAAGTTGGGATGGAGAAGTAGGGGATGCGAGGAGTAGGAAGTGATTGGGAAGTGAGAAGTATTAAGGAAGTAACTTGGATTACGGGAAGGTAAGGAGAGGAAGTGAATATAGTGTAAGTAGAGGATGAAGAAGATGGACATATAAAGTAGGACATAAGGTAGAAGGTCATAAAAGAAGGGAGGGGAAGTAGGGGAATAATTAGCAGTATGGGGTGAGAGGAGTAGGAAGTAAGATGGAACTTTAAGGAGGGTTAGTAAGGAAATTAGTTGTTAGTAGGAATAGGGAGGTAGTGGGCGCGAGGAGCTGAGAGTGACGGGGAAGTAACGGGTGTTAAGGAAGCGAGTATAAATAGGGGAAGAGAAGTAGAGGAAGTGAGGCGATGGTAATTAGAGGATTTAGAAATAGAGTAGGAAGTAAGGTGAAAGGTAGTAAAGGAAGGGGTGGAAGTAAGAAAATTTAGGGGTCGGGAAGTACGAGGAAGAGCTGGAGAGGGGGAGCAGGTGAAAGGAGGAGGCTTTGGGCAGGGTCAACCGGGGTTATATATGGTATCAAAAAGGAAGTAAATTTTCTTATTTTTGGCTTTGCACAAACTAAAAAATTCGAGAATTTTAATCGATAATTTTTCCGGTGGACGGTAATTTAGCAAATGGATTTAAAAAATAATTAACAATCCTCTACAATCAAGTCTCTACATTAGGGAGGCTTAAAAATGTAATCCGTTTTAATTAGATTTTAAAATAATTATTTACTTTAGTAAAATTAATAATATTCTAAATCTGTGGTTCATGGATTTTAAACTTTTGTTCTTGTACTAATCATAAAAAAATAATGTAGTCTATTAGGGTGGATTTTATTATTTTTTATTAGATTTTATTGTACTATTACCCCCTACCATTGAACGAATGTAAAACAAAATCATTTTCTCCATTTTAGTGAATTCGGTTTTTATCAATCCGTGCCAAAAAGACCATTGATTTAATATTGTAAAACGGCAATTTCTCCTTAATGTGCATTAATAAAGCGTATAATACAGTTTCCTGTTCAGAATATTTTCTAAAATAAGATTCAGCCATAATGTTTATTATTATAACATTTTAGGACTCTCTTACGTAGCCCCAAAGAATCCATTATGAGGTCCCATAAGAGGGTCTTTAAATGTTATGATAGATATTAAGAATGATGACCTATTATTATTCTCTGAGGTATTCGAAACAAGAACATCTTATATTCCGAATTATGTTAGTAGGTTAGTATGAATTTTGAACTAAAGAACAAAATTGTTCATTCCAAAATGGAACAGTTAATTTTTCAGTTAAAAAAAAACTTTTGAACTAGAAAAGAAGATTTTTCAACAATAAAGTAAATTTTCCGTCGAGAACGATTAATTTTCAACGAAATAGTTAAATTGTCAACTAAAATAGATAAATGTTTTACCAAAAATAGAATCGTTTAATTTTTAGTTTAAAAACGAATTTAAAAAAAAACAATTTTGAATTCGACGAAAAAAGAGGCATTTTTAACAAAATAGTTGAATGTTCAACCAAAATGATGAATTTTTCACAAAAAAGATTTCTGCTCAGGTAGATTGATTTTTAACCGAAAATGGAAAAGCTATAATTGATGATAAAAAATAAATTTTCTATCCTTAAAAAATGAATGTTCAACCGAATAGTTCAATTTTAAAATGAATAGGCTCGTTCTTCACCAACAAGTTTATTTTTCTACCAAATTACTTCAAAATTCGTAAAAAGTATAAACTTTCGACGAAGAAGTTCATAAAAAATTGGTTTTTATCCATCAAAATTATTCAACATTATAGCTAACTTCTAAAATAAATATTGTTTCATTTTTTGACCAAGAATTCTATTTTTCTAACAAATCAGTGTAAAATTGATAAAAAAATATAAACTTTCAACAAAAAACTTAGCAGAAAATTAATTTTCATCCGTAACAAATAAATATTCAAGATAATAGTTAAATTTTAAATTAGATAGTCTCATTTTTCACCAAGAAGTTTATTTTTCTACCGAAGTAGTTTTAAATTTATAAAAAAATATAAACTTTCAATAAAGTAGTTAATTTTGAAGTATTAGTTTGATTTTATAACAAATTGCTAAATTTCCATGCAAGACAAACGAATTTTCTACGAAACAGATTAATTCTCAAACCAGAAATATGAATTAGAATATAAGAAAGGTAATTCACGACGAAATAAATACATCTTTAACCTAAAAACTGAATTTTGTTAAAAAAATTTAATTTACTATTAAATAGTCATTTAACAAAAAAATTAATTATTAACGAAGCATGTAATAGTTTATAATTCAATAACAAAATCTTTCTATTTTCAATCAAAAACAGTTCAATTTAATAAAAAAAACAGTTTTTAAGGAAATAGTTTAATCCTCAACAATGACAGATTAATTTTCAAGCAAGCAGTTGAAGTTTTAGTTAAAAATTATGAATTTTCAACCAAAAAAAATCTATTTTCAACCTAAATTGGAATATAGTTAAATTTTCATGCGAGAAAATTAATTTCCAGTTAAAAAAAAAAAGAATTTTTGCCAAAATAGTTAAATTTTCAACTAAAAGGATGAATCCTAACAAAATTAATTTTTAAGAAAAGAGTACAACGTTCAAGCAACGAGTTGAATTTTACCCCAAAAAATTATTTTCAAACTAAAAAGATTAATTTTCTATAAAAAAGATCCATTATTAACAAAATAAGTTAATTTTCAAGCCAAAAATACGATTTTTCTACAAAAAAGCTTTTAAACTAAAAAGTTAATTACGATCAAATATTAAAATTTTCAACTCCAGAAAAATAAATTTTTTACAGAAGAAAATAAATCACTACCAAACCGTTGATTTATCTATCAAAAAAATAAATTCGCTAAGAAACATGCAATACTAAATATTTTTACAACAAAATATTTTTATTTTAGATAAAAACAATTTAATTCAACTAAAAAAGAGGAAATTTTAATAAAATAGTTTAATCCTCAATAAAAACAAATTAATTTATAACCAAGGAGTTGAGTTTTTAACCAAAAATATAATATTTAAATTTTTATTCGAGAAAATTAATTTTCAAACAATAAAAAAAACGAATTGTTAACAAAATAATTCAATGTTCAACTAAAATGATGAATCCTACAAAATCTAATTTTTAATGAAAGACCTCAACATTTAACTAGCGATTTGAATTTTCAAAAGAAAAATTTATTTCTCTACCAAGAAGATTTATTTCCAACAAAAAAGATGAATTGTCTGCTAAATGCATGAGTTTTCAACCAAGGACAAGAATGTTCAACTAAAAAAGTTGAATTTTCAATCAAACCATTGTTAAATGCTTAATATTTCAGTTAAAGAAATTAATTTTCAGCCAAATATCAAACATATTTTCAACAAAACAGTTCAATTTTATACCAGAGATGAATCTTTAATCATAAAATTGAATTATTAACAAAGTATTTCTACTTTTAACCAAGTATAAGTTGAATTTGTCAAAGAAATGATGAATATTTAATAAAAGAGTTGCATTTTCAAACAAATAATTAAATTTTAACGAAATAGTAGATTTTTTAACCAAACGAGATTAATTCATTTGAAATTTAAGCGACAAAAAATGAGAATATGGGGAAATTTCTTGACAAATGGAGTATAACATAAAATTTCTTTAAAAAGGGGGAAAATATTTTATGAAAGGCCCTTAATCTGTTAAGTTAATCAGCCATCTAAGATAATCTTTAATTTATGTCAACGATCCTAAATAAAAAAAGTCCCCGATTAAAAATTAATTTATTAAATGAAAGACCGTTCGACCATCTAGAAGGACTGACTGGCTCAACAAAATTTTGACCCCCTAACTTTGACCATCTCTTTTTCTCCGTGCTCATACGGTTGATCAGTTTTGGTTGTTCTTACCAAAATTTGGTTGCGACTATCAAAAAATTAATTGGAGTTACAAAGAAATTTATTTGGCTCAAAGAAAAAAGTCTATCAAGCACTTTTTGTTGAGTGTACCATAGAATTTTGTTGAGCGTACCAAACACACAGTCGCGCATGCGCTCTCATTCGACTCATGACAAGCAGCTTAACACTTTTTCAATATGGTGGATTCGAGCGTAACTTCTGCTCTATATTCTAATTGTTAATATTATTTGTAATTGTAAAGAAAATATTTTATTTACAAAACACATTTTGTTCGTAAAAAAAGTAATTGTTGCTTCTAAAAAATTGTATTGCTGCAACTAAACTATCTGGTAAAATCTACGATATTTTTGTCAAATCTAAAAAATCATTGTGTAGAGCTATCGCTCCAACAAAATAATTTAGTTGGCTGAAAAAATGATTTTGTTGTTTCTATAGCAACCAAAAAATGTTTTTGGGACAAACAAACTTTTGTTCAGTCAAGAAAAAATTTTTCCCAGTGAGGTGATTTAAAAAGTTACTGAAAATAGCGTTAAAATTTGAATAAACGTGTGTTAATAATTTAAGGAATATAGAGACTTGATATAAATTCAGTAATTTTGATAAAAAATAAGGAGAGTCCGATCAAAGAACGTGGATACTTTATATCGTGGACAACAATGCGAGGCGTGGAACGAAGAAGCTTGTATCCCATCAATAAGGAGAAGCGTTATGCAAGTTAGGTGCGAAGCTCATAAAGGACGATGTGCGACCACATGCGACACGCAAATTCGTAAGATTTTTCAGGTGTCCAGATGAAAAATGGTCTTTGCACTGGCGATGCGTTTCTGCGAGGATTTACGCGTCGCGCGGCGCACTTTAGAGAAATGAACCTGTTGCGCAAGTTTATGTGCGACATTAACATACATTGCCGGTTGGCGCTGCATTGCACGGCTATACTCCCCCCTTGTGTGTGTAATTGGCACCGATTGGTGCAACGATGGCTCTCTCAGAGTGTCGGGAAAAATTCACTTGTTGCTCGCTCACACCTCTTAAAAAGCTTATGATTTTTTAAAATTTTATCATTGTAGAATATTCTTGTGTTTCAGCATAAGATTAGGAAAAGAGGTTTTAATGGAAACTATTAGATATTTATATTGTGACTTTACTATTATTTATCATGACTCTGCGAAACTCTTCACCTTGGGCGATTGCTAGAGATATTCATCAGCAACTTGTGTCCGAATAGTCTTTCTCTAAATGCGGATTGGGTAATTTAAGAAACTCGAAGGTTATAAATGATCGTTTTTTAATAATTCAAGTGCATTATTTAAATTAAAATATTTATTTTTAAAAATTAAAACTTACTAAAAAAAATTTGAACAAAGAATAATTAATTTTTTAACCAAAAACGAGCGTATTTTCAACAAAATAGTAAAATTTATAAGTAAAAAACTCATTTTTAAATAATTAATTAATCTTCAACTAAAAGAACTAATTAAAATGCAATAGTTGTATTTTAAAACAAAAAGATGAATTTTCAACAAATTACTTAAATCTTCAACCAAAAAGATCAAATGTCTATACGAAAAACTTTTGAGAATAAATGGAATACTTAAAGTTTCAGTTTTAAAAAAATCAATAAAAAACTAATTTTTATTCAAAGAAATAAATCTTTTACCAAAAAAAATTGAATAAAAAGAATACATTAATTTCAAACTAAATTTTGAATTTTTAAATAAATTTTCAATCTAACAGTTAAGATTTCAACAACAACAAAAATTGAATTTCCAACTAAAAAGGTGAATCAGTCAACAAGAAGATTAATATTCTACTACAAAATTTTAATATTCCGGAATTTCCTAATTCGGTATTATTATAAATTATGGGGAATTTAATTATTTTTTAATATTATAAATTATTCGGAAATTATATTATTCTGTAATTTCCTAATTCTGAAATTTTATTATTCGGGAATTTTCAAATTCGTTAATATTGTAAATTGTCGGAAATTTTACAATCCGGTAATATTAAAAATTGCTGGGAAATGTTATTATTCCGGAAGTTCCCAATTCGGAAATTTTTTAATTTAGGAATGTTATTATTTGCGGGATTTTTCCAATTCGAGAATTTTATTATTCGAAAATTTTATTATTCGGGAATTTTGTTATTTGGGAATTTCGCAGTATCGGGAATTTTATTTTTCGCGATATTTCCGTTTCCCCAGAAACTTTTCATTTTTATTGTAAAAATCAAGGGACGCAAACGCACGCATGTACCAACGTTTGTATAAAATTTAAAATAGAATAAATATTACGGCTTGATGAAAGAAGCTCCACTTTTTTTAGGTTTCACCCTGTCATTTTCTGTCACTTTTCAACCAAAAAGGCAAAGTAAACAGGGGCGTAGTCGACATTCTCTTAGTGTAGAACACCTGTGATATAAAATTACATTTAAAAAAATTATGTAAATATAAAAAAGATACTTCCACATGACTTATTATTAATTATTATCAATTATCAGCAATTACTAAAAAGTCATTTTGATAGAAAAAAATGGTTTAAAATACGTATATAATTTGCATAATATTTTTAATTTTTATATTTTGCTTTCTTCACAAATGTTAAGAAAATCTATTTTAAGTTGAGACATGAAATTAGTTCACTAAGCGTCTCAATAATTATCACAGCAATTGAAAAATTTAAAATCCTTTAAAATGAAAATCCACTGTAGCTAAAAAAATTAAAAAAGAGAACATTATTATTAATTAAATAATCTTTCTCTAAAAAATTGTTGTCGCTTATCCTCCATGCCGATTGGATAATTTGAAAATGTCGAAGGAATGTTATCAAACTCACGCAAATAATTAAGAAATGAGTTAAAATTGAAGGGAAGTCACAAGGAATGTCACCTTTGTGTGAGTTGAATTTTCAACTAAGTAAATTTATTCAATTTAATATCATACTTCAATTTTTTACTAAAAAGGACCAGTTTTCAACAAAATAAGTCAATTTTTAAGTATAAAAGATCTATTCTCTAGAGAAACTGGAATAGCCACATTGTTAGGGGAAAAATTAATTTTTAACAAAACAAAAAAAACTAATTTTCAACCAAATTTGTTTAATTTTTAACCAAAGATATCGCCTTTTAATTCGAATGATAAAATGAAAATAGATGAATATTCAACTAATAATTATCAATTTTTAGCAAAAAATAGAATAATTCAACATTAGGTTCGAAAAATAAGTTTATAATTTAATCAAATGAATTTTCAGTTGAACGGATGAATTTTCAACCAAAATGAAAAAATGTCTTCAACAAAAATTGTTGACAAAAAATAGAATGGTTAAATTTTGGTTACATACTTTAACAAAATTGGTTAATTTTAGAAAAAAGAAATTATCTTTGAACTGAAATAATAAAATAATAGATGAATTTTTAACTAAACAATATATATTTCTAACGAGTTTTAAATAAAATGAAAAACAATGCAAAACAGACGAATTTTCACCAAAAAAGATTGAATGTATTTTGCTACAAATTTAACTTAGAAAAAATTTAATCTTTTTGATGCAAAAGTCTTTTTTTTTTAATTTTATTTATCTACTTGTTTTTTTATACGTAAAAATTAAACTTTTTGATTACAACTTTTTTTATTTTATAGAGTTGTGTATCTTTTTGAGTTGTGAATTCGAAGAGATTGGATCGTTTAAAATACTGGGTCAAATTTACTGATAATGAAAGTCACTTCTTTTCAATTTGTTATTCGTTGAACTCATATTTTGCATCAGTCAAAGTTGACTTTGTGTCCTTTATTTTTGACTGATTTAGATTTATGAGTTTCAGATTTGAAGTTAAAAAAATGATTCTAATAAATAGTAAGAGAAGGAAGAAAAAATTGGCAGCCAATTGCGTAAACACAAGTTCTGTTTTCTTCTACGTCTTTTCAGAATATATAAAAACGATTGCAGAAAAAATTGCAAAAAAACAAAATAATTCTTTTTTAGCTTTGCAAGTGATGGTTTTTAACTTCTACATGTAATGCAATCACATTTTTCAAACAAAATCGACACTTATTATTTTTTTACAAATAGGGTATTTTAAAGGTCCAGGGCGACGGTTGAAAACCTCTTAATGGATCTGCAAAAATTCGACAATTAATTTGTCACCAAATAAGTTCATAGATAATGAAAACTGAGAGTTAATTTATAATGAATAAATTCATATTACGTTTTGATTCGTCTTAATCTTTCTGTGAAAAAATTTTTGAGGATAAAAGATGGAAGTCATTTGAAGTTGGTTCGGATACCTTTATTGTGATGATCCGCTAAGAGGGACCATCGAGACCAAGCTGTGAAAATAATTACACCTCGAAAGACAGAGAATGTGGAGGGGGATGGGTGTAAAAAAACGGTTCCCAGGACTCGAATAGCTTCGCATGTCTCATATAAAAGGAAGATTGTTCTTCCGCTACTGTGGGGTGGGACGAATGAAACGGCGAGGGGTTGATGCCAACTTCGAGACGCCTCGCGTCGATTTTAGGGTCGTTCTGGGATGCTGCTGCATCTGCTTCTTTAGGCCTTTAGTGTAATGTAATGATATCTCGGAGAAAGGAATAGAGGGAGGGAGATACGCATATTATTTTGATCGTCATTCTTCCCTATCAGTCTGGTCCACAAATAGGATGACATTCCTTTCAAGAAACATTTAGTCAACGAATCCATCCGAAAGTTTAATACAACTTCAAAGGTCAACTTCAAAGCCTCAGGATTTTTTTTTTAATTTTTGCAAATTAAAACATCCTTCTCTAAAAAATAGGTGTATCAGTTTCAGTTCAAGGACAGTGGTAAAGAATTTCACCCCTGTGTGCATAATAGAACTGATGAAAATTTAAGGTTTAATAATGTAAAGTTTTTTTGTTATATTTTTGGTTAAAATACTACATTTTCAACTAAGGAAAAAGGAATTTTCAACAAAACAGTTGAATTTTCAAGCAAGAAACAATTTTCAATTAACAATGAAAAAAATATATCATCGAACATGTTGAGTTTTTATGTCATAAAAAAAGGATTAAAAAAATGAAATTTTACATTTGAAACAATGCATTTTCTATCAAAATGATTTAATTTTCAAATGAAAAGAACAAGTTTTCAAGAAAATAGAAGAATTTTTGGCCGAAAAAAGATCAGGTTTCCCGCAAAAATTAAAATCTTTGATTAAAATAAGAAATTTTCAACATAATAGTTAAATTTTAAGCAAAAGAGCTGAATTTTCATACATAAAAATTTTTCAATCAATCAAGAAAATCATCCAAAAACATGCATTTTCTACCAAATTAATTTAATTTTCGAATAAAAAAAAAACGAGTTTTGAACAAAATAAAAGAATTTTTGTCTCAAAGATCAGTTTTCTAGCAAAAATGGAATAGTTCCATTTTTAATTTTAAGAACTCATTTTCAAGAAAAAAGTCACGATTTCTTAATAGTTCGCTACATTTTTAACGAAAGTAATGAACTTCTAACTAAAATGTTGCTTCTTCAATTTAAAAAATTCATTTTTAACCAAATAGTTGAATTTTAAACCAAGAAGGTAAATTTCACCAAAATACACGAATTTTAAAACAAAAAAGATAAACTTTCAACGAAAAATAGAATAGTTTAATTTTTAATTTAGGGAAATCAGTTTTTAACCAAATGAAATAAATTTTAAACAAAATAGTTAATTTCTCAACCAAAAAGATGAATTTTTAGGCCAAACCCTATAAAAGAAAAAAAATATGACGAAAGTAGAATGGAGAAAGTTTTAATTAAAACAATTTAATTTGCAAAAAAACTAATTTTTAACGAAAAAAGGCATATTTTCAACAATATAGATCAATTTTCAACTAAAAAGATAAATTTTTTAAATAAAAAGTAAAATAATTTGATTTTCAGTTGAAGAAAGAAGTTTGTAAGCAAATAAAATAAATTTGCGGCTAAAAAGTGAACTTCTTAATCAAATAATTGAATTTTCTACCAAAATGTTTAAATTTCTATTAAAAAAATCTGCCCGCGGCGCGAATAATTCTCATTGCGCGCTGTGCGCGCATCGCGCTTCGTTCGAACTTTATATTTTTCTCAGATTCGTGCATTCGCATATTCGCGATAGGTCTTTGCATTTCTCCCACATTCTTGCAGGGACCTTTCAAAATTAAAGATCAAGGAATCGACAACTGTAATTTTGCGATTGTGAAATCTCTTTTGTTAAAGCTCTTTCGGCTCTAGCGAACACATTCTGATCACGTATCTCGTGCTTCGCACTCGATTTTGCCCAAAATATCAAATTTTCTACATTATGCTCAACAATTTTATATAAAATATAATACATGTTTTATTTACCTCTGCCTTGCGTTGGGTATTAGGATTTTGCAAAATAAAGTACAAATTGTATTTATCATGATTACTTTAATATTTTTTTCTTATTTTGCGTTAAATTTTATTGTTAGCTGCGCTGGAACATGTATCATTTAATAATACCTTGTATCGTTGTACTCAAATATAATTTTTTTAGTGTCAATGTTGTTTTACAAAAATAAAACAAAAACTACTTATCCCACAAAAAAGTAATTCCTGAAAAATTGCTATTATTTCTTATGTACATAGTTTCTGTCAATCTATCTCTTTTCTTATCTTATTTTGATTTTCGCAAAATGGCGTTAATGCTTTTTCATTCGTTTTTTTTGGTGGGGGATAAAAACTTAAATCTTCAATTTTTTGTTAGCAAAATTTAAAAAGTTCTTTAGGCAATCTTGTAGGGCCTTAAAAAAGTAACGTTTTTTTTTGTCTCTTGAATTTTTCCCATATCACGCTTTGTTTGGTAATGAGGATACATTTTTCGTATTTTGATCTACTATAAATAGCTGTGGAGACAAATTTCAAATATTAAAAAAGTGGTCTCAAAAATTTTCAAAATGCCCTAACTTTTTTAAATTTCTTCAAAAAAAGCTTGCTAACAAACTCGCCCAACCTAATAATTCCTTTAAATGTTACCGTGTTAACAGACTGCAATGAAAACAGCGACAACGACGACAGATAAGACACCGACGTAAAAACTATGTTTTCTGACTCAGGGGGTCTCAAAACGTCGACATTTGATGAAATCCACGAAAGTCATTTTTCACATAAAACCAATACTTTCTCATTAAGATGAGAATGTAAAAATGCAATAAAAAATTTAGTTAAATTCGTAGCTAAACAAATTATAATTTTATTTTATTTTATTTATTTAATTATAATTTTAGTTCAATTTTAAACAAAAGATTTTTAATCACTATTTACGATTAGAGGAAAAATCGAAAATTTTATCTTGTTTTGTTAGAAGAAAATGCCAGATTCTTCCGTTTGTCTTTCTATGCGGTATTCATTTTGAAAAATATGGAAAACCTCTAAAGTATAAAGTTGTGAAGAGAAAATCATACTACAGGGTCCCTAAGAATATTTGTTCTATAAAATTTGTTTAAAGTAGTTTATTGTAACCTCCAATTCTATCCTCAAATTTTACCAACTGCATAGTTGAGTGATTTAATAGTAATTAAAAATTTACTTGAAAATTCAACTGTTTGGTTATAAATTAACTTTTCTGTTGAAAATTTATATTTTCGAGTTAAAATATAACTGTTTTGAAGAAAACTCTTTTACTTGGCATGAAAATTCTTTTTTGTTTTGTTTGAAAAATCTACTATTATATTTTTTATTTAGAATTCATCTTAATTAAAAGTAATACTTAAATTGGAAAAAGTGTTCAAATCACTTTAATTATTTTATTATTAAAAATTTAATTATTCGGTTGGAAATTTAATTAATTTCTTTAAAAAATGAATTTTTTTTTGAAACTCAAATGTTTTAATGTTATTTAAACTATGAAAAATAGAACGAGTTTTGTAGCAAGAATTACAATTTACCATTTTAAAATTGTGCTTATGTGGGTTAGTTTTTTGTAACTGTCCCAGTAATGGTCCCTTTACATTATTTGGTTAGAAATTTAAGTATTTTTATAAATTTTCTTTTCTAATTTGAAATTAACTTTTCTCGTTAAAACTTAAGATTTTCAAGTTAAAAATTACACTGTCCTGTATAGCACATAAATTCGTTTCATTTGATTGAAAATAATTTTTTTCTACGTATTTTTTGATTAAATTTAAAAGTGTCTTAATTGAAATTAAAATCTTTTTTTCGGAACATCAAATATTATATTTTTTTATTGAAAATGCACCTTTTTGGATTTGAAATTCAACTGTTTTCTTTAAAGTTAAACTATATTCCTAAATATTGTTTTATTTTTTATTAATGATTGTTAATTTTGATAGAAAATTAAACTTTTTCGTTGGAAATTAAACTACCTTTTCGAAAATTGCCTTTTTTGAGATACATTTTTTTTATACGGATATTTGAACTATTTTGTTGAAAATAAACTTTTTTATTGAAATTCCATACTCGTATTTTCGGTTTGGAAATTAAACTGTTTTGTAGAATACTCGTTATTTTTTGAAAAATATTTTTTGCCATTGATAATTTAAATATTTTGGTTGAACATTGAATTTTTGTTTAGCTTAGAAATTCAACTATTTAATTATAATTTTCTGTTGTTTGTTGAAAATTCATTTTTATTGTTAGAAACTTAATCTTAATGGTTGAACATTCAACAATTACGTTTCGAATTTATGTATTTTGTTGATAATTTATTTTATTTCGTCAAAAAAATTTTTTTTTCAATTTAAAATTTAACTATTTGATTGAACATGAAATTTTTCGTTAAAACTTCATATTTTCGGTTTGAAAATTCTACTTTCTTGTATAGTTAATTCGTCTTTTTGTCTTCAAAATTATACGGTTTGTTAGGAGATTGTTTTGTAATTTAAAAGATTTGTTTTCTTCTGTTGAAAATAATCGTTTAAATCTAAATTTATATATTAAATTTTTTGTTAAAAATTGACCTTTTAGTTTAAAAATTCAACCATTTGGTTTAAAATTAAATTGATTAAATTTGATGAAAATTTGTCTTTTTAGCTTGAAAATTCGACTATTTATTCAGAAATTGATGTATTTGTTAATAGTTAAAAATGCTACATTTTGGGGGAAATTTATTTAATTATTAACTGAAAAATCTTTCTTAGATAAGGGTTCAAATTTTCCAGGGACCAGATTTTCGGCACAACTACCTTAAGATCAAATTTTTTTAATATTGGAAGAGGAGAACCAGCTTTCTTTTTGAACAATATTAATTTATTTGGAAATTTGTGAGAAAATTAATTTAAAAATACGGTCTCATTAAAATTCCAGAGGATAAAAAACCCACTTGTGCGTTCCATAAATAATATAGATTAGATATTTTTCCCGACGTCAGGTAATTTTCTGTAGATTTTCATCTTCATTAATTTGGAGGAAATTGCGTTGTAGAGAAGAGAAGGGAGATGATGAGTGTTTCGGATTCCCTATCAAATTTCCTGTTCTTTGTGAGTAGCCTCCATGAACTTGTAAGATGTAAGCTGTCAAGTATCCAATTCTTCAAATTCTCTTCAAAAATTGCTGAACCGTTAAGGAAATGCATGTCAGTCGAGGACGCGATAAATCTCCACAGTCCACTGGAATGGATTTTGAAGGACTCAATGACCTTCGTCGAACAGCAGCTTTCCAATAGAGCCATCTTATCGCCAATGGAACAAATTTTTTCAAAGCACCCGACCAATGGCAAGTTCTTTACAAAGGCCAAGATTGCTGGATTGAAGTTTTAAGTGAAACTTAATGCCTGACAAGGGCTTCCAAAAAGAATTTTTCGTGGTGATTAAGAAACTGATCCTTTCCGAAGGCTAACCTAGTCTTAGGCTTCAGCTCTTTGTTTTAAAAATTGAAAAATTGTTCTGGCAGATTTTGAGATAAAATTTTATAAAAGATTGATGGGAAAATTTTTAATGGTTTAGGCTTAATTTTAAAAGAATAATTTTGCGTTTTGAAGATTTTAAAATATGTGTAGAAAGAATTCGGACGACTTATTTCTTCATAGAAAAAATGCAACTTTTTTTTTAAGTTCGTAAGCCGCTAATGATTAGTCAAGAATGGCCATCGAAAGTTCAATCCACGCGTCTTGAAGACGCGAACCTTTACGTTAAATATGGTACTGTTTTATTCCTGATATGAAAAAACATCTTCTTATAAACAAAGTAAATAATTTTGTTTAGAAATTTAAAAACTGTATTTGGTAGGTTAATGTGGGTTATGAAAGGTTCTTTAATTGGGGAATCGATGCGTCTCGAAGATGCGAACAACATATCAGATACAGTACTGCAGTTGTAGTATTTCTAATATGAGACAAACTTTTTCTCATATAAACCGAATATACAAATTTTTTTCAAACTTTTTAAATCGGTACTAATGTTTCATAAAAGTTCCAATAATAGGTCGATCTATGCATCTCAAAGACGCGAACTAAGGCACAATAAACAGTATTGTATAGTGTTTTCAATATCAACCAAGTTTATATCATATCAACAGAATACAATTTTTTTTTAACTTCGTAAGTCAGTACTGGTTGATCATTAAAGATTATACAATAGGTCGATCGACGTGTCTCGAACACGCGAACCAATACACTAGCTATCGTGTTTTTGTATTTTATACATCAAAAAAGTTTTTTTTGTATAAATAACTGGACATTGAAACAAAATTATCTTTTTGAACTCCTGAGGACGAATTATATCAAAATGATGTATGATTAATTTTTTTTAATATTTCAAATTAATAATGAAAATATTTCAAAATAGAGTATTAGGAGGTATTCTGACGTAAATCAAGGAATTTTTAAAAATTTTACATCAACTATCCTAAATTGTGTAAGCAATAATCATTTTGTGAAACTAGAATTTTATCCATCTTTCATATAAAAAAGAAATATCAATTGTTTAAATAATTGCAAACTGGCTTTCACACAAAATAGCATACAAATACCGCAGCATTAATGACAATGCAAATAGAAAATAGAACAAATTAATGTTGAGATAAAATAATTCTTATGTTTATGGAAAACATGTTTGCAGTTTATTGTGAGTTATTTATTACATGCTTTTTGTAAGAACTTTCACAGGTCACACTATTTTTTTAAAGTATGTCAGAAGAAAGATTTTGAACTCAAAAAATTGATTATTTATTATTTTTATTTACCAGATCAGTAATACTATTATTGGAGAAATGATTACAACTGCAAATTTAAATGTTAGTTCTGCAATACAAAAAATTAATTGGTATATAAACTAGAAGATAAAATCCTTCTTGTTATTACCACTGATCAAAAACCTCTTCGATTGGATAAGGTAAATCAGAATGTTGTTAATTAAATAACATTATGCAAATAAAATGAATACAGTAATGAGAACAAAATCTTTTTAAAACATTTTTAAATTACTAATACCCCCAAGTTTATTTAACAATTTTTTATGTGGCTACGGCGCAGAACTGTTTACTAAATAGACCGATAGGTTTGGTCAACTATACTTTTCTAGATTCAGAGACAGATTATTAAACTATATAATATTAAATTAATAAGTATGAATAAAAATAAATATTAAAACAGATGCATCAGCTTTATCAATTTAGAACACCCACTCTGGGCGTTCTATGGGTATACCCAATGAAAGCCCAATCAAGAAATCAAACAATGTTCAGCTTTGTCAAAATGAGTTTTGATGCTTAAAAATTTGGAATAATTGGAAAAGTTGCAGGATTTTGGTCGGATTGCATCCACGTTATTATTTAAATAATATAATTTGTGAATTAATTTCACTTTTTTAATTGGGCTGCCCAGTTGGTGCCCGACTGGTTTGCTCCGATAGTGCCCACTTTGGGCGTTCTATGGGTAAGCCCAATGTACGCCCAAGCACAGAATCAAACACTCACCGGTTTTATCAGCATAAGTTTTGATAATTAAAAATTCGGAATAATTGGTAAAGTTTGGAGATTTGGGTTGGATTGCACCTACGTAATTATTTAATGAAAATAATGTGTGAATTAATTTCACTTTTTTTAATTGGGCTGCCCAGTTGGGGCCCAATTGGCGCCCAATTATTAGTTGGGCTAAGTTGGGCTGATTTCCACATGGGATTTTATACAATTTTAATTTTAATTTTCAACGGCTTATAGTAATATATATTTATACAGATTGCTTTTATCTAAATATAAGATTTTATCCCAGCAGAAATTAAAATCAATTTGAAATTTTATATCGCAATAAGTTTTTCGTAAAAGAAACACGATCAGAAAAAATTCTTTAATTCATATAAAATGTCTTTAATTAAAAGATAAATATTCATTAGTGCTCAGTCAATGACACTTATTTGGTTTAAAAACAAGTTTTTTTTTGTTCCAATAAAGTTTTTCTTCCATGTAAAATCATTGTCTTTACTTTGAAATTATTATTGGGGGAATAAAAGTTTGTGTTAGAGAAGCTGATCTGTTTTGAAAATATTCGCCGACTTGCTTAATTTCGAATGTTTGTAGCTTAAAATCATGAAATTAAAAAAAAAAAAACTTCAAAATGGGTTCATCTCGAAATTTCTTTAATTTTTAACGTGCATAATTTAGAAAGATGTTTGTATAAATGAATATTCATAAATGTGGATGATTTTAGAGATCAAAACTGAAGTTTTCAATTCGAAATATTCCAAATTGAATAAGAAAGTTCGAATTTTAATCATGGATGGAATGAAAAATAAAAAATGACCCTCTTGAAATTTAGAAAAAATTGAAAATCAAAATTCCCTCCCCTCCAACTCAAAATTTGTTTTAAAGTACCTGTATAAATTAAGAAAAAAAAATGGCTATAATTTTTTTTCAGAACTACAATAAAAATGTTGAAAAGAAAAAAGCGCCTCTTCCAATTAAGAAAAGAAATGAAATACAAAAATTTTCTCGTGTCCAACTCAATAGAAATCTTAAAAACATAAAATGGCCTCCAGCCAATTCAAAAAAATTTTTTAAATTATTTTTAAGTTCGAAAAAGATTAAATACGAAAACTTCTTCCTTTGTTTTAAAATTACGATAGTGAAATTTAAATTCAAATGTAATTCAAAGTAGAAATATTTTAATTTCAAGTCGTTTTAAATTAATAATTGTTAAATTGTTATTTGTGCATCAAAATTCAACGCTTTCACGTCTAAATAAATTTTTTTCATGAAAAAATTTAAATTGTAACGTTTAAAGATTAAATTTGACACTCTAAAATTTTAACGATTCTAGAATTTCTGTTTCAAACAATTTAGTTTAAAATTGCTTAGTTTTCAATATTTGATTTATAATTTCTGATTCAAAATATGTTTAAATTCAATTTTTTTTAATTAAGTGGGTCAAAAGTTTAATATTTTGAACTAAAACAATATTTAAATAGAATTTGAAATTGAATGAGAGCGTTTGGTTATGATTGTATTAATTTGAAATTATTGTAAAATTGAAAATAGTTCATAAAGTCTGAATTAGACTTCTGATTTTTTTAACTGATAAGATTTTTTTTTATTTGTTTCAAGTCGCAAAAACTGGATTTGAAAATTTTTGAAATTGACAACCTACGCTTGAAAATGAAAACCTGAAATTAGATTTTTTTTAAGTAAATGATTAAGAAATTAAACATTGTAAGCTTAATGATTAATTAATTGAAAAATGAAACTATTGAACTTAGCATTAAAAAAGTTTTTTAAAAAACTAATTTTAAATTGCATTATATCATGTAATATGATATTTGTGATGTTCAAAGTGAGTTAATAGACATTTCTTAACAAAACTAAAATTCGTAGTAAGAAAAATGTACTCATATCTCGGTTTTTCCCGGTCTAAAATATTTCCCGATAATGTCCCGAATTTCCTTGTTTCCCGTTCCAGCGGACACCTTGAACCAATAAAAGCAAGAACTTCCTTTCATTTATTAAAACAGCTCATTTGTCTGGAAATTTCAATGATGAATACCGAAAAAGATTGAATTGATGGATCAGTTGTTGCACCCCACAATTATAAGCGTCATGGGATCCTAAATCTTTAATGCTTTTTGTTTCTACAATAGTGAAAGCAGGCCAAACTTCCTTTCAAAGGCATTATATAATCGAATAGGATGTCAGACGATTATGCATGATTATGCTTAAACTCTATACCCCATTACCCCACACCATGGATTCAAGATTGGCGGTTAAACCTTCCAAAAAGGCACGCGACTATTATTCAATCATTCTAGTAATGAGTTTCAGCTTCGAAACGATCGTCTTCCAAAGCCTCAGATATTTAATACCTTTTGTTAAATGTCAGACAGTTTACACATCAGGTAAAAAATTTATAAAGGTCGTTGAGCTTTGAAAAAAAATCAGAGGGCAAATACCAATTTTACATAATTTTATAATATGCGTCTGGCAATGTGGAATAATTTTTTTTCTTGATTCATTGATTTATTGATTTACGTATATTGATTCACTATGTCATAAATCTAAGAGCGAATGACAAGACCGGGTTTTAGAAAGTAATGCATTTTTGTTCATTTTGTCAAGTCTAGATGCATTTTATAGATTAGAATTTGGTTGCCCCACAATTAAGGGGTTGACTTTTTCGCTGAAATATGATCTGAATTATTAGAACCCAGTAAGAAAGTTAAACTATTTTTGATTGGGATTTTATACTTTTCACTGAAATGTCAACTATTATCTTCTTGTTTCAGAATTCATCTCTTATAGTTAAAATATCTACCATTAAATCGAAGGTTTAAATGCTTTATTGAAATTTCGTTTGTTTGTGTTTTTTTTTTCTTAAAAAATAATTTTTATAATTGAAAATTGAACTATTACATTACTGGTAAAAAATGAATAGTCTGTAATTGAAAATTAAACTACTTGGTTGATAATAGAACCAGTTGGATAATAATGCATTTTAATAGTTGAAGATTCATCTTTTGGGTTGAAAATTTAACTATTTTGTTGAAAATTCATTCTTTTCGGTTGAAAATCAATTTTTTGAACAGCAAATTTAACTATTCTACTTTTAGTTAAAAATTAACTTTCTTGTTAAAAATTTATATTTTCTTTTAGCAAATTTATATTTTCGGGATGAAAATTCAACTGTTTTGTAGAAAGTTTATTTTCTTTGACTGAAAAATTCAACTGGTTTGTCGCAAATTTTTCATTTTGCATTGAAAACTATTATTTTGATAGAAAATTCAACTATTTGATTGAAAATTAACTTTTTGTTTGGAAAATCATCTTTTTTGAAAATAATTTACATTTTTTACTTGAAAAAGATTTTGTTTAAAGTATTACCTCTGACAACTGAAGAAAAAAAATGTTGTTTGAGAATACAAATCTTTTTGGTCAATTCGTTGTTTTTGTTTGAAAATTGATCTCTATTGATAGAAATTTAATCTATTATGATTAAAAAAATGCAACTGTTTGTATACAAATTTATGTTATTTGGTTAAATTAGTGTTTTACATTTAAAATAAAAATGTTTTTTGGTTAAAATATAAAAAATACAACATTTTTTGTTGAGAATTTATCTTTTTTTGATAATATTAACTGTTCTTAAAATTAAATTAATTTTTTTTTGAAACATGAATTATTACATTTTTCGATGTCAATCTTTTTGATTGAAAATTAAACTATTTGTTTGAAAGAAAAATTTCTTTGTTAAAATAAAATTTTTTGGTAGAAGATTAATCATTTGAATTGCGAAAATTCAAATTGATTAAAATGAATTTTAATTTAATTATTTTCTTAAGCAGGCAACTATTCTTTTAAAAGTAATATTTTTGGTCGAAAGTTTAATTAATTTGTTGAAAATTCATCTTTTTGTGTAGAAAATTAACCTTTCATCAAAAGTTCATATATTGGTGTTGAAAATTTAAGTATTTTGTTAAGAATCAATCTTTTTGGTTTAAAAATTCATCTATTCTAGTAGAAATTTCATCTTTTCTGATTAAAAATCCGACTGTTTAGTTAAAAACTAACCTTCTTTGGTCGAGGATTTTACTATTTTATTGAAAATTGATCTTTTTGTGTAGAAAATTAACCTTTTATTAAGTATCGAAATAGTGGTGTTGAAAATTTAACTATTTTGTTGAAAATTCGTCTTTTTGGTTTAAAAATTCATCTGTTCTAGTAGAAATTTCATCCTTTCTGAATAAAAATTTAAATGTTTAGTTTAAAGTGAATCTTCTTTGATCAAGGATTTCACTATTTTGTTGAAAATTAATTTTTTTTTCTAGAAAATTATCCTTTTATCCAAAATTGAAAGTTTACTATTTTGTTCAAACTTTGTCTTTTTGGTTTGAAAATGTATCTGTGCTAGCAGAAATGTAATCTTTTATGAATAAAAATTCAACTGTTTAATTAAAAATTAATCTTCTTTGGTGAAGGATTTCACTAGTTTGTTAAAAATTAATTGTTTTGTGCAGAAAATTAACTTTTTACCCAAAACTCATATATTTTGGTGTTGAAACTTTAACTATTTATTTATGTACAAAAAGTCAACAGCTCAATTAAAAAATTAATTTTCTTTGGTTGGAGATTCCACTGTTTAGTTGAAAATTCGTCTTTTTTGGTTTAAATATATTGATCTAATATTTCATTATTTGCTGAAAATCAAGGTTTTTTATAGGAAATTGAAGTATGTAGTTAAAGGTTAAAACATTTTATTAAAAAATTAATTTATTATTTTAGATTCATAATTTTAGTTGAAAATTCATTTCCCTCGTTGAAAATAGTTATTTCTTATTGCAGGTGAAAATTCGGTTTTTTTGTAATCTGAAAATTTATGTATGGCAGTTAAAAATTCGTCTTTTTCGTATGAAATGATTTTTCTTTTTGGAAATTTATCTTTTCAATTTGAAAAGTTCGTATTTTTTAGTAGAAATTTGAGTTTTTTGTTGTTAAAACGCAACTATTCCATTAAAAATTAATTCGGTTAGTTTGAAAATTTAACTATTTTGTTAATAAATTTAATGTTATGTTTAAGTTTTATTATTTACTGGAAATTTAACTGTTTCGTTAAATATTAATATTTTTCAACAGAAAATTTAAACTTTTATTATAGAACTGCTTTATTAAAAGTTCTTATTTTTGGATTACAACTCCATGTATCTCGGATTAATGAACTGATAGCGTTTTGATAGAAAAATTTTTGTTTGAAAATGTAACAGTCTTCTAAAAAATTCCTCTTTTTGTCTTAAAGATTTGAGCATTTGGTTGAAAACTCATCCTTGTAGGTTTAAAATTCAACTATTTGTAAACTATTTGGTTAAAAAATTATTTTTCTTAGTTGGAAATTAATATTTTCGGATTTAAAATTCAACTGATTCCTCGAAAATTCGGCGTTTTAGCAAAAATGAACTTTTTTGTTAGTTGAAAATTCAACCATTTTTATTAAAATTGATCTTTATAAGTGAAAAGTAATCTTTTTTGTTTGAAAACTCAACTATTTTGTTAAAAATCAAACCTATTTGGATTTGAAATCTGAGGTGTTTATGAAATGAAATTGAAATAAAAATTGACTGATAAGGGAGATAGGGGTGTTTCTATTTCTGTTTGTGACGCCACTCTGAAGGGTTCAAACTTTTCTGTGACGATCTGTAACGATGAATCGTAGGGGTAAAAAAGTGTTCAAAATAGCACAACGTAATTTTTGAACATCTCCCAAGAGGGCTGACTAAGATGTCAAAAAATACGATTTCTAAAAATCATGTACCGACACCATTAAATGATGATAAATCAAAGAACAAAAAGTCAAGAGGCAACGAATGACTCGATAAATCTGTGAAATTGCCAAAAAGAACGTTTCAAATTGAAGAAAGTTAAGAGAAGTAAAAAATTTTGCGTATAGCTGAGGGGTTGTTTTTTCATTATACCGTAAACCACAAAAGGTGGAATGCGGAAGAATTACCGAATGGTCATTTCACGTTCAGTATTGTCCCTTAAATACTAAGGAACTTCGATACCCTATATTTTGGTCTCATTTTACTAAAAGCTGATCGTATTTCACGATTCCTTCCCTCTTTGAGTGCGCATAATGCAACGGGGCGCCTCTCTATTTCTTTTTTTCCTCGCTTCTCTGTCATTCACCCTGGCTTTTTCATCGCGGTTTTCTAGAAATGGTAACCTGACTTGGTTTTGCAATGGGGACATTTTTTGCCTTCGTTGTGCATTTATAGAGATAGGGTCATTTGTCCACAATTCGGCAATATAAATGACGCAAAGCTCTACATTTAGAGAAGGTAGGGTGCTGCGTTTTTTCATAATTTTATTTTATCTGCGGGAATTTTTTTCATTTTCAGAGTCGTTCTGAGAAGGAAATATCGCTCAGAGTTCAAATGGCACAACGCTTGTCAAGGAGCGTGGAAATTTCGAAATTTCATTCGTAACGGATTTTGAATTGAATTCTTGAAAAATGTAAACAAGGGAGAGAAAATAATGTGGAAAATTTTATGAAATTTAAATAAAAAAATTGTATTTGTGTACAATTTATGATATAACGACAAACAGGGTGGCCGTAGTTCAGAGAAAACCTATAAATCAGGGAAAAGTAGGGGAAAATGTGGAATTTTATTGGGCAGGAAAAGTCAGGGATTTTCAAAAGAAACAGGGAGTTTAAATTTTTTATTTTAGTTTTTAATTGTTTTATGGACTTTATAAAAGATTCTACACTAAGAACTTCACAAAAATAAGATTCTGGTCTTTAAATATTAATGATCAGGAAAAATAAAAACTTGGTTAAATATAAGTTAGGGAATTTTTAAAACAAAGTTTTGGGGACGCACTGGTATAATATTTAATTTATTTTCCTTGTATTTCGATTTCTATATTTTTTATAGTTTATTGCCCCTAAAGACTGTATTATCAAGTAAAAATTTTTTTACTTGGTTAAAAATTCAACTGTTTGGAATACAAATTAACTCTCTTTTTTTAATTCATATTTTTATGTTTATTTTAATATTTTTTGAAAAATTCGCCCTTTTGGTTTAAAAGCGCATCCAGTTTAGTACAAATTAAATCTTTTCTGAATAAAAATGCAACTGTTTGGTTGAAAAATAAATCTTATCGGGTTGAAGCTTAAACTAATTTATTAAAATCTCGTCTTTTTTATGTAAGTCTATTTATATATCTACTATTTTATTATTTATCTAAAAAAAAGCTTTTTTGGTTGAAAATTAAGCTACTTGGTTGATTGTTAAAACATTTTCTTTATAAAATTTTATTTTCAGAGAAAATTCATAATTTAAATTAAAAATTCGTTTCTTTGGTTGAAAAATGGTTCTTTCATTTAAGTTAAAAATTAATTTCTTTAACTGAAAAATTAACTAATCCAGTTAAAGACTTATCATTTTATTTGAAAATGCATCTCTTTAATCTAAATTTACAACTATTTTGTTAAAAATTGCAATTTTTTTATTAAAAATTAATTTTTTAACGGAAAAGGCAACTTCACTATTTTCCGTTGAAAATTGATTTTGATTTTTCAAAATTTCCTCTTTTTTTTTAAATACAACTGTTTCGTTATAGATCAGAATTTTTTTTTTAATTCATATTTTCTTGTTAGGAATTCAAATGTTTTACAGAAAATTGCTCATTATCATTGAATTTTTTTCTTTTTTGACTGATAAATATTTAAGTATGTAACGTTCGTCTTTTAGTTAGAAAATTCTTGATTTTAGTTTGCTAATTCTTTCTTTATTTTATTGAAATTTTTTTCGTAGTTGTGAATCAATTTTTGTTACTCAAAGTTTAACTACTCAATTTTTGTTTGGAAATGTTTTGTTTTCTCTTTGGAAATTCAACTACTTTGTTGCATATTCAACTACTTTCTTAAAAACTGACATTTTTGGTTGAAGATTCAGCAAAGAAACCGTATCTCTAACAAATATTTGTATACATCTATCCAAAATAAACTTTAATGTGAAGAAAATTATTTTAAGTGCAAGAAAAATTTGCATTGGAACAAAAACCTGTTTTTTTTAATTCACGAAATTTTTCTTGGTTCGAGAGCCAGTTAATATTATTCTTTGATTCGAAAAAAATGTTCTCTGAAACAAATAATATCTTTGTCGAATGCCTATAAATTGAAGAGTACAATTCAAACTTTTTACACTTTAAGTGTCAATCAATGTTGACACAAAGTATTCATATAAAAAGAAATTACATGACACGCGATTTTGTCAAAAATATTTATAAAACAATCATTGGCAAGGACTGCCCGTATATCTGGCATCATATCAAGCACAAAAGGTTTGACTCCGGCAATTTTTTTACATTTAAAAATAACATTAAAAAATGTTAAAATTAATGTATATTTATTATTTCTAAAAATAAACACAGTTTAACATCCTCTGCAAGATGCAATAGTTATCTTGCATATCCATGATACATGTTAATTCTTCATTGTTACCATTAAAAGTCATGCGCCTTTTATCTTTTTTCTTTTGCCTTTACTTATTTTAAAAATTTCAGAAAGATGAAGAAAGCATATTCATAATAAGTTGGCAGAAAATTAATTTTGTATTATCAACCATAAATAGCATTTTACAGTCGTAATAGAAATGTGCTGTCAGACCAATATTTGTCTGAAATTAAAGAAACCGATTTTTAAACTTATTTTAAATAATTTTTTTCATTGAGTGAAAAAGTAACTTTAAAATAAAGAAAATCAGTTTAAATCCTTTGAAAGTATTTCATTGGAATAACAAATTATTTCTTTGAATCAAAGACATTTTTTCAATCGAATAAAATTTCTTTAAATCAAAGATAATTTTTTTTCGCCAAGATGGTCTGACGCATTAAACAAAAAAAACAAGCACACAACCGGATACAGTCCACACTACTGAGGAAAAAATTTATGGCATCAAAATAGTTTTATTAAGTAGTGTTTGCTCGTTTTACCAAATTCAATTATGATTTCCAAAGATTTGGTTGTTGTTACTATAAAAGTGGTTTATGTAACAAAACTAATTATTTGGCCCAAATAAACATTTTTATTAAGTACCGTTTGTTAATTGTAACAAAGTATTTGATTTCTTGTATTATTTTCAGGTATTATTCAGGTATTCTTTAGGGAAGTGCTGCAACTATTTTGTGAATGATTAATGTTTACTGTTTATACTTAGATTCCTTCAGAAAGTGAAAATAGTAATAGTGATTTTTCTGGAATTTTGACTTTAGGATTTAAGATTATGAGCAGAGCTTCTTTAATTTATTTCACAAAATAAAATCAAGCACTCCTTCTTTGAAGAAAAATCTAGAAGAAAAAATGCTTTGATTTAGTAAATTGCATTTTAGTTGAGAAGAATGATTTCGATTTTATCACAATTTCGTCTATAATCATGGATCATCCTAATGAAATTTAATGGTCATTAATGAAGCAAATTCTTTTCCAATTGCCTTTCATAAAACCATATTGTTTCTTCAACAAAATAAGTTTAATACTTCAGCAAAAATACTGTTAAAGGTACAAAATGTATTTCTTTAACTTCAATTTAAAATACCACTTCAAATAAAGTATGCATAAATTACTAAATCAAATAAGAAAATTCTCTCAGCGGCATTGAACAATAAAAGAAACACACAAAAGCATATAGAAATAGGTACATCTTCCGGCAACACTGAAGATCCGACACAGTGAATCAGTTTGACCTGCTCGGATAAAAATAATAAAAAGGATAATCAGGTCACTCTTGCTAGGGTCTTTTCGACCACCACACCGTTCAGCGTGTCCCTTCTTCCTTCTCGAAAAGGTTACCTTCGCAACGATTGTGGATTACGAGAGAAAAAAATCTTCACGCACAATAAGACGCTTTTTGATGGCCAGAGGACTCACCACTCACCAGTGGACAGTCTCTAAAGCCCAAAAAGAGTTGGAGGGGAGAATTTGGACGAATCATGGAGCAGATAGATCTGTAGTCAAAAAACGCGAACCAAGCGGAAGGAAGAATAGCGAATCCAGCGACAATAAGGGTCATCCTTTTTCGTCCGTTGGTAGGATCGTGCGCGTTCAGACGGTTGATACGAATTTGAATATTAATTTGGGGTCGTTCTTGTCGCGAGTACGGACAAGGATATTGCCCTGGGGTCACTTGGAAAGGTTCTCTGGAAGAAAAGGACCCAGGGCTCGTGTTATCCGTTGCTGGTTGTTAATAACGATCTCCACTGGGCACGAGTGTCCATCTCTTAACATAACGTATCAAGGGATGACAGTCGTGTGCATTGTCAGACTTATCTACCTGAGGAAGTAGCACATTGGACAGTGGCCACCCAAAGGGTGGTAAAATTTACGTTATCTGATGGAGAAAGGGTTGGATATAGAAAAAAACTAAGTTACTTCCTTTTCTGAGCCCTTTAAGATCTAGTTCAGTTTAGTCCTAACTTTTCAAACGGAAATTACTCAGCCATTCCTAAGTAACAGACGTTAGAGTGAGGAACGGTTCTAGCTTTACAGTTCAAATTTATTAGGTGCCTATATCTCGAATTTTACTAAAGTTGATTATAATCTATTAAAACACCAGGAAGATCTTTAAGTTTTCTGACTAATCCTCAAAATCTTTACAATTAAGATGTCTGAAAATGTGAATCTCGAGGTTCAGTTAAAGATTCTAAATTCACTATCCGTAGTCAAATTAGCTTCGAAAAAAATGATACTAAATATTAGCAAGGAGATTCTTATAAAAATCTTTACAATTCTAACATCTATAAAAATCTGAATCTGATTATCTGAATCTCGAGGTTTAACTGAAGACTCAAAATTCAGTGCACTTGGTCGAAGTGTCTTCTAAAGTCTAAACAAATCATGTTAAGTATTAGCAAGGATATTCTTATGAAAATCCTTACAATTCTAAAGTCTAAAAGTCTAAATCTGAATCTCAAGGTTTAACCAACGATTCAAAATTCAGTACACTTGATCAAAGCGTCCTCTAACAATCTAACATTCTTACTAAACAAATCATGCTAAATATTAGCTAGGACCTTCTTCAACCTGTCATTTAAATCAGAAGTTAATTTTCTCTGTTTGACAAGCAGGAGAAGGGGCGACAATCCATAAAAGGGATAAAACGGTCTGCGAACATGTAATATTTTTAGAAAGTCACAACGTCCTTCTGTAAAAGAAGACCTTGTGAGCATGATCGTAAAAAGTAATGCCCTTTTTCGAGAATGTACTTTTGGCTCTTTCGAAAAGGAAGGACGCAGGAAGGAACGTAAAGGAAGACGAAAGGAAGACCGGTGCGGCCCGTGCCTGGGTCTGCCGGTCACCTTTGGGATCACCAGGACAATGTAGGCTTAGGTTAGGGTTACGTCTCTCGGACAGTGACCGGGTCATCTCTTGGGTCAGTGATGTCCGACCGATGACCCTGCCCGCCCATTCATGCAATTATAAATGCATTAAAGCTACCCCCTACCTTACGAAACGCATTTAAATCGGCGAGAAAGATATTTAAATCGAGCGAACTACATGTTTTATTGCGTGTATTTTCTGCTATAAATTCCGATGGCACCCTTCTACCTCGAGGACTTGAAACGGACATTTCCGGTTTAGAGAGCGAAGGACCAAGAGCGATGGTGAAGAAGTTATATGGGCCGGCCCATGAAATTCAACAAAGAGAAATTAGATACATGTTACAAGAGCTTTTCAATAGGTAACGAACGGTTCTTTCACGCAGCGAAGTGGATATTTTTATTCATGTGGTTAAAGTTTCAAGATTTCTATTACTTTTTACTTCTCACTTCATGATATTTCGAAGTACTTCAGGATGACTCAAGTACTTCACGTTATATCAAGGCACTTGTAGATATTCGATATACTTCAAAACAAATTTAGCATACTTCAGAGTAATTTACACATTTCAGGATATTTCAAGGCACTTCAAGATAGTTCGAAATATTTTACATACTTCAGAATATTTGATATACTTCAAGATATTATAAGGCAATTCGAGATATTTCATTTACTTCAGGATATATCCTATACTTTCATATATTTGAAGGCATTTTAGTATCATTTATGATACTTCAAGATACTTCCAGATATTTCACATAATACAGAATATTTCACGGTACTTCAGGATATTTCCTAATATTTCAAGACATTTTCAGATATTTCAAGCGTTCAAAATATTTCTCATACTTAAGGATACTTCAGATACTTCAAGATGCTTAAAGATACTTTCAGATACTTTAAATACTTCAGAATAATTATCTCTTGACATTTCAAGGTACTTCAAGAGTATCCAAGGTATTTTTGGATCTTTTAAGGTACTTCAGGATATTTCGAATTACTTTTAGTTATTTTCAGGATACTTAAAACATTTCAAGGTACTTGAGGTTTATCCAAGGTACTTAAAGATTATCCCAGGTTTTTTTACCATTAAGCTATGTCCTTACTTCAGGATATTTTAAGTTACTTCCAGATATTTCAAATTACTTAGGGATATTTCAACCTACTTTTATGTATTTCAATGTAGTTTAAGATATTTCTTATATTTCAGGATATTTCAGATACTCCAAGATGCTTAAAGATACTTTCAGATAATTTCAACACTTTAGAATAATTATCTTTTGACATTTCAAGGTACTTCAAGAGTATCCGACGTATTTTTGGAACTTTTAAGGTACTTCAGGATATTTCAAATTACTTTTAGTTATTTTCAGGTTACTTAAAACATTTCAAGGTACTTGAGGTTTATCCAAGGTGCTTAAAGATTATCCCAGGTTTTTTTACCATTAAGATATTTCCTTACTTCAGGATATTTTAAGTTACTTCCAGATATTTCAAATTACTTCGGGATATTTCAACCTACTTTTATATATTTCAAGGCATGTTAGGATATTTCAAGGTAGTTAAAGATATTTCTCATACTTCAGGATATTTCAGATTCCTCAAGATGATTAAAGATACTTTCAGATACTCTAAATACTGCAGAATAATTATCTCTTGACATTGCAAGGTATTTCAAGAGTATCCGAAATATTTTTGGATCTTTTGAAGTACTTGAGGCCATTTCAAATTACTTTGAGATATTTTTAGGCAACTTAGAACATTACAAGGTACTTGACGTTTATCCAAGGTACTTAAAGATTTTCCCAGGTTTTTTTACTATTAAGATATTTCCTTACTTCAGGATATATTAAGTTACTGCCAGATATTTTGAAATTACTTCAGGGACGAATAAATGAAGGTAAGAAGGTTATTGGTAGAGCAGGTCCCCTTATCAGAAGTAAAAATATATCAAATAAAGCTAAAATGGCAATACATAATTCTATA
>NC_046659.1:73214243-73217379 GCF_010883055.1 Belonocnema kinseyi
CCTTTCCCCTGCCGAGTGAGTCACGCCTACCCCGAAAGGGAAATGGCTTAATGGTGTAATAATAATAATAATAATAATAATAATAATAATAATAATAATATTTCAACCTATTTTAATATATTTCAAGGCATGTTAGAATATTCCAAAGTACTTCAACATTGTTCGAGATATTTTACATACTTTACGAGATTTCAGATACTTCAAGATATTATGAGGGACTCCGCAGGATATTTCAAAGGCACTTTGAGATATTTCACATATTTCAGAATATATCACATATTTTCTTATATTTCAAGATACTTCAAGATACTTCCAGATATTTCAGATACTTTAGAATTTTTAAAGGAACTTCAGGATATTAAAAAAAATCCGGATGTTTCAAAGAATTAAAAAAATATTTTAAGGTGCATATATCTCAAGATATTTCAAGATACTCCAGCATATTTTAAAGTACTTCCATATAATTCACATACTTCAGGGTATCTCAAATACTTTAAGATATTTCAAATTCCTTCAGAATAATTCATATTCTTCATATACCTTCATATGAGTCATGGTACTTTAAGATACATATTTCAGGGCTATATGATATAAGGAACTTCATGATATACTGGTACTTCAGGATTATCTAAGGTACTTTAGGATATTTCGTGCACATTAGGATAATTTATATACTTCATGTACTTCCATATATTTCAAGGAACTTCAGAATATTTCAAGGTTCTTTAAGATATATACTTCAGGATATTTAATTTACTTTAAACTATTTTAAGATTGTTCAAGAATATTAAGAGATAGGTATTATAGGATATGCCAAAATAAATAATAAATGATAAATGATGAAGTTCAAGATATTTAACATATTTCAGGATACTTCATATACTGAAGATCTTCTAAAGTACTTTATGATATGTGAGGGTACTTCAAGAGATTTCAAATACTTCAGAATATCTCATACATTTTTATATATTTCAAAGTACTTAAAGACACTTGCAGATATTCATGGTAATCCAGTATATTTCAAAATAGGGGAGAGTGGGGTATGTTGTCGCGCTTTGAATTAAATGCCCTATAAATTATGGTTGAAATGTGACTTTGATGTGTTTATTTTTTAAGGTGAAGCTTACATTATCAGGGAGAATATATTATTACTTGAAATCGCTTTTTAATTACGTAATTATTTTATATTTAATTAATTGGTGGATGTAGCATTTCACCCACATGTCCCTTATCCTGGAGTATTGCGACCGTCGTATTACTGCCGTTTATATAAACAATGTAAACACTGTAAAATAAAAATTATGTAGTATAATAATTTTAGAAAAAGTAAAGTAACAAAAAATCGCCCTACACATTTTCGACATTAATTAAATTTTGTCCTATTAATCAAAGTAAAGCATGCACCTCTTATTCCCTACCGAGATATATGGTCTCGTCGCGGAGCGACACCTTGACCCGTATGTGACGGCGCAAGATTTAATAATTTTAATGTATTTAAAAAGTTTATAGAAATAAATCATGACACCAGAAGTTTAATATAAAATACTTTACCTATTACCTGAATTTTTCATGCCTTTATTATTTTAAAATACGCTATAAGTGCTTAATTTCTGCCAAAGACTTTTTCATCGATTCCCGCCAAACGTGACTTTTCATCATGACTGTTCTAAAGCGTATTTTAAAACAGAAATTGCATCAAATACATATTTTTCTAAACATAACAAGCTGTTTCATGTAAAAAAATAACATGAATTAAAAAAAATACGTCCGTTATTTGCAATTTTCACCATATCCCGCGCATACACCATAGTCCCCACTCTCCCCTACTTTCAGATATCTTACATACTTCAGGATATTTGAAATATTCAAGGATATTTTATATACTTCAGGATAATTAATGTACTTCATATACTTCCATATATTGCAGGGTAATTTTCTATACATTATTATTATTATTATTATTATTATTATTATTATTATTATTATTATTATTATTACACCATTAAGCCATTTCCCTTTCGGGGTAGGCGTGACTCACTCGGTAGGGGAAAGGATTAGTGTTTGTAAGGGATAGAGATTTTTCAGATTCATCCAGAATTCTCGTGCTATTTAAGTAAATAACACGTTTGTTCTGCAACACTGCTCCGACCCAGGTTGCTGATCAATCTCTCTAGCAATAACCCCAAGCGAAGAACCTCACGAAGTCGTTATGTAAGGTTCCCCACTTGGGTCCATTTGTAGCCAAGGTCTTTATTTCAGGCGTCATTCACTCTACTGACACTCTTTTTATCTCTCGTGTTTCTGTGACTTCTTATGTCTCTTCTAACTAGGGTCTCATTCACACATTCTAACCATTCTTTCCGCGGTCTACCTCTGGGCACGCTGCCATTTACTTTACCTTGATAGACTTGTTTCGTTAGTCATTCATTTGGCATTCTCTCGACATGTCCGAACCATCTTAACCGATTTCTTTCCCATGTGTCTACTAGCGTCTCTTCAGCACCACATTCTTTTAGAATTATCTCGTTACTTACTTTGTCCATCAGGGTTTTCCCGCATATTATGCGCATGAATCTCATGTCGATTGCGTTAATTCTACTCTTATCTTTTTCTTGATAAGCCCATGTCTCGCTACCGTATAGTACAGTCGGTACAAATATAGAATTATGTATTCCCATTTTAGCTTTATTTGATATATTTTACTTCTGATAAGGGAACCTGCTCTACCAATAACCTTCTTACCTTCATTTATTCGTCTATCTAATTCCTCATCTATCTTCCCGTCCCTAGTAAATAAGCTATCAAGGTATACGAACTTATCAACTTGTTCAATTCTCTCATCATTCAATAAAATATTGCATAGTGTTTTCTCACTCTTTCCTTCGAACACCATAGTTTTTGTTTTATTTGCGTTAATTTTGAGCCCCATGCTCTTAATGCTTGCATCTAGTTTATTCAACATTCTTTGTAGGTCTTTGATAACCTCTGCCATAACAACCTTATCATCTGCGAACGCTAACCCACGTACCCTTAATGTTTCGAGATCCACACCCTCTTCCTCGAAGAGAGCCATTCTTAAACACTTGTCCATAAATAATATAAATAACCATGAAGACATAACGCATCCTTGTCTAAC
>NC_046659.1:73217479-73221006 GCF_010883055.1 Belonocnema kinseyi
TAAGACCTGCGATGTTCAAAGTTCTCTTGTACGCTTCTCTTTTTGCTTTTTGGGCAGCCTGAATTTCATCATTCCACCACGCATCACCAGAAATTCTTCCTAAAACTGCGGTACCACACACTTTGATCGTACATCTAACAAGGATTTCCCGTAACATTGTCCAGGCGCCCTCTATATCTTTGTTTTCTATACGGTCCTCCCATGTTGCCCTATCTATGCTTTGGATTATCTTATTTTGGAAATCTATTCGCACATCCGGTTTCTGTAGGTTCTGAATTTTGATTCGCGTTTGGTTTTCTTTCTTGGTTTTCTTTTTTCTCCATCCCCGACCTAAGTTAATTTTTGAGATCAGAAGGTAATGATCAGTATTGCATTCAGGACCCCTCATGACTCTTGTATCTTAGACTAACTCCCTTAGTCTTTCATCCGCGACAACGAAGTCAATTATACTGCGGCTATTTCCTTTAGACCAGGTGTACATGTGGATCATTTTATGCCTAAACCAAGTATTTGTAATAAACAGACCCCTTTCTAAGCATAGACCAACTAATTTATCTCCGTTATAGTTTCTTCTTGGATCCTCATAATTACCTATTACTCTTTCTGTATCCTGATTTTGGATGCCCACCCAACCGTTCATGTCTCCTAGTAAAATTATTCTTTCCCCATGTTCAAAAATGTTAATTGTGTCATTTAAAGTGTCCCAGAAGGCGTCTTTTACTTCTCTAGGATCACTATCAACCGGCGCGTAGCATGCTATGGTAAATAGTCGTCTGTACATATTTCAAGATATTCTAGAAACTTCGCAAGCTAGTTTAAGATACTTCAGGATTATGCAAGGTACTTCAGGATATTTCAAGATAATTCAGGATTATAAAAAGTACTTCAGGATATTTCCTTTACTTCCATGTATTTTAAGATTATTCAAGGTATCTTCAGGATATTGCCAACGTACTTCAGGATATTTCGAAGTGATTCCAGATATTAACCATATTTCAGGATACATCATATTATACTTTAAGATTTTCTAAGGTACTTTATGATATGTGAAGGTACTTCAAGACATTTCACATTAGGACGGATACTCGGGATAATCGGGTACCCGGTTTTTCATGCACAGTACCCAAAAAAACATGCCACTAGTTAAAGTTGGGCCATATTTCGTCATACTTTTTAATTCTGTATACACTGATAACTTCTCAGTGTCGATAACACTTACAGACACCCGGGTACTTGGATACCCGAAATGATGTTTATTGTTTGGGTACCCGGTACCCGACTAGTCACGACCTTGAAGTTTGCTACAGATATGAATTTCAAACTTGTGTCATTAATTAAAAAAAACAATGAGTTGTTAAATAATTATGCCATTTGTTATCTTTCTGCCATTGTTATAAGCAAAGTATGCATTGGATCGAAAAATCAAGCACACCATTGCATTGCTCTCGAAAATATTTAGATGTGCATTTTTTATCAACCTTTTTTTTAAGCAATTAGCGCATTTGTTATTCAGCGTACTATTACTGCGTGCCTGTAGATATGGATTTTAAACTTGCGCGATTAATTAAACAAGAACTAAGAGCCATATCAAGAAAGTAAAAACAAAACAAAAGAACGCACATCTAGATATTTCAAAGAGGAATTCGATAGTGCATTTGGTTTTTCGATCCGATGCATACTTTGTTTATAACAATTAATTACACAAGTTTGAAATCCAATCTGTGGCAAACTTCAACGTCGTGACTATTCGAGATACTTCATACACTTCAGTATATTTCAAGATATTTCACCTCAACTGCACACCTTACTTCATAAGTTGCCAACTCCTCTGGTTTTGTTTTTATACTACTAAAGTCCCTAGAATTTTTTAGCAAAGTTGATCGTTTTTAAAGGGGATTTAAGTCAGAGAGACGTTTCAATAAAACGGTTACGGCGAATTTGAAATTCAACCCTTGGCAAGTTGGTTGCATAAGGTTAACAAAGTCTTTCCTTTCCAGTCTTCTGCTGGCCGAAACCCTTTTTAATTGTTTGGGAGGCCACGTCGCGTCGAGGCTACATATACGAATTGCGAAAGGTGCTGTCTTATACACATTGTACCCATAACCCATTACACAGGTTAGCTAGGTGTATGAATTTGCGATGTCCGTTTTAAACATCAGTAGCACCCTTTTTGCATCGTACTGTATATTATTTCCTTCTAGATCTAGCACAATGTCCATGAGTGGTCCGTCGAGCATTGTTCTTCTAATTTATGCTAAGGTGGGTCTAGCCGCTCTCATGCACGTACATCACCCGTGAATTATGGTGTCCAGTACGCTAAATCTTCCTGCGGGCTAATTGAATTATTGCCGAATCCCCGACGTTAATGGGAATGAGAGTGCAGACCTCGATTTCGAATCGATTCGTGGAATGGGATAATGTTCTCCGATAAATGCCTAATTTATTTTAGTAAACGGTAAAGATCCAGATAGAGCGTAAAAAGATACAAAAGACAAAAACTCTTCAGCCCCACTATTATCATTAGTGACTCTAAAACGAAAGGGTGCTATCTTACTTTTTTGGCCAAAATGAGTTAATTTCTGTCTAGTGTAGCATGTCAAATTATAATCATGCAAATGAAAAAATATGACAATTAGCACAAAATTCAAAACGGCTTTCAACGTCAAAATAATGAAAGGTTCATGTATAGCAACGTTGTAAACATTTTATTTTTTTTTTATACCAGAGAATTGAAAAATACTTTTGGCTATAAAGTTCTGTTTTAAAGTTCAAGAATGCATTACCCTACAGTTTAAGCATTCCCAAAGTCTATTCTTGTATCAGTGTTTTAATCATTCTTGCCGGAAATAGATAAAAATATTCATTGTCTGTAAACGTCTACGCGTATAAGCTAAACAAGTTTAAAAAGCTTTTCCTGTAAAGAAATCATTTTTTTTATTTCTCCAGTTTTGTGTTACAATGGCTTTCTATATTTTTCGAATTAGGGTCTCATTTACACATTCCAACCTTTTTTTTCTCGGTCTGCCTCTGTTTATGCTACCATTTAAGTAAGCAACTGTTTTTCTCAATTTCGATCGTCACAAAAAAAACGAGCGATTTCAATTAGGCAACGAGAAGTTTCGATTTTAAAGTTTAAAATATTTAAACAGCACGCGTACGCCATAATAAAAAAAATCTCTTTACCTACTATTATATCCGTCAGGGTGGCGATTCGGCGGACGATTTCAAATTCCCGCTCAGTTTCTTCAATATTCCCGGTCAACTCAAAGTAACATTTTCATATTTGAAACTAAACGCAAACATTTATTTTAATTTGCGACGTTCATTCTAAGCATACTTTAACCCAACAGAGAAAAAAAATTGTAAAGTAACTAAATTTTGAAGCAAATACTTAAATTTTCGACTAAAGATATTAATTTTAAACAATTATTACACCATTAAGCCATTTCCCTTTCGGGGTAGGCGTGACTCACTCGACAGGGGAAAGGAGTAGTGTGTGGATGGGATAGAGATTTTTCAGATTGATC
>NC_046659.1:73221106-73225485 GCF_010883055.1 Belonocnema kinseyi
AAATTAATATACATGTGAGTGAAGTCATTTTTATGTGCCGTAAATTAAATTTAATATACCATCATCTTGTAGAATTAATATACATGTATATTAAGGTCGGTAAAACATAGTGCGTGAAAGCTGAAGTTCTTGAATGCACCCAGATCTTGTCAAATATTTAAAACTAAAGTCATAACCTAAAATTTATACACTAAATTCTTGTTTATAATCAAAGTGCAACGGACGGGTGGAATTTTCTTCAAAATATTCGCTGTAAAGTTCAAAACTTTAACATGAGTACTATTATTTTTAGGTTAGATGTCTCAATCATTCGCTTAATTAAACTTTCCCACTTAAAAGTGAGTATAACTTATGTCCAACTTGAAAAAAATATTATGCATTATTATTTAGAATTGAAAATTACTGCCAAACTTATTTTTAATTTGTGGAAAGAAAAATTACCCGACATTTCTCAGAATTTATCAATAAACATACATAAATACATACATTCATGCAAATACACACGCACACATATGAAATTTAATATTCAGCCTCTTAATGCAAACATTTTTAACAGTGCATTTTAAGATAAAAGTGTGGACGAAAAACTATATTTTCAATAAAATTTCATTTACCGTTATTATCTTATTTAAAGAAACATTTCAATAAATAAAATGTAACAAAAGAATGGGAAAAAGAGCATGCAATGAGAATGGAGCCGGCAAAATCTTGCGGCTTCAAACCCGACGCGCTACCACCTGAACTACTCAGCCAGTTTAAAGATAAATTTTTCTAGACCATTTAACCGATTTGTACACAAATCTTATGAAAAGTCTGTTGGATAGAATTCTTTATTAAATTTTAAGGAAATTAGCATTCTTTGATTATTTTTTGAGCTGTAGTAGTTTTTATGTAGAAAAGTCGATTTTTAGTAAGTAAGCACACCTTCACCCTACACTATTTAACTGATTAATAAATATAAATTTAGGATAAGTGGATTGGATGCAATTATTCATTTTTTTTTTAGGGAATTTTGATTTGTTGATTGTTTTTCGAGTTATAAGTACTTTTTACGAACAAAAATCGATTTTTTATTACTGAGACGCCTACATAATTTAACTTATTAGCACTCATATTTTAGGATAAAGCTGTTGGATTGAATTCTTTATCCATTTTTCAGGAATTTTTATTCCGTTGATTCTTTTTCGAGTTTTAGTACTTTTTATGCAGAAAAATCGATCTTTTAGTCACTAGACGCACCTATCATATAGTTAAAGGTATATATAGCTATACTGCGTGTAATTACGAAAAGATCGACGTTTCTTTATCAAAAGTACTAAACCTCGAAAAATGGCCAACCAATAAAAGAATCCTGGAAAAGGGATGAAATATCCTGACCGATATATTTATCCTGAAATATGTGTACCAATCAATTAAATTATGTAAGCTATAGATGTGTCTAATTATAAATATCATGTTATAATTATCAAGTTTCTTTCATAAAAACTAATAAAATTTTTAAAATAATTAGCGAATAAAAATTCCTGCAAAACTGATCAAGAATTACATTCAAACGAGGCGCATTTTAGCATAATTATGCTAAAATACGCATACCAATTGGTTGAATAGTGTTGACTAATTGTATGTCTAATATTAATGTAGAATTCAACCAATTGGTATACACAAATTTGAACACGAGTTTGTTGAATGGAATTTTTTATCAGTTTTCAGAAACTTTTTTATGTATTGTTTTTTGAGTTTCAGTACTTTTTATTGACCAAATTAATTTTTTAGTAAATAGGCACACCTACACTCTACATAATTTAACCGATTAGTACACATCTTCGAGATTAGCCTGCTTAATAGAATATCCTTTTTCCTTTTAACAGGATTTTATTTTGTTGATTATTTTTTAAGTTTTAGTACTTGTTATGAAGAAAAATCAGTTTCAGTATAAATCAGTGTAAATCCGTATAAATCAGTCTTAGTATAAGTCTGTTGAATGGAATTAATTATCAATTTTTAAGGATTTTTTTATTAGCTGATTATTTTTTAAGCTTTTGTATTTTTTATAAGGAAAAATCGAGTTATTTGGCTATTAGATCTTCGTCAAATTTCAATAGAATTTGTAACATCTCTATCTCCAGTTTTTGATTTCATTATCGAAGCAGTAAATATTTTTAAATCTTGTTTCTTGCTCTTTCTATTTTCTGTACATAAAAAAAAACAATTTTGTTACCTAGATTCATGATTGTATTTTAAATTTTATAATTTAAATATTAATACCAATTGCGTTTATTATATTGTGATAAGTATTAAATATTGATATGACTTTGAAATGAGTACATGATTTAATATAAATTACTATCAAAAAACAAGTGAGATCTCACCAGAAATAAGATATAAGAATTCTGTAAAGTAAAAGTGTATCAATATAATCAACATAGTTTATGAAATTTATTAAATTGAAGTGATTTCAAACACTTTGATAATTTATTAAAAAAGGTACATTTTTAATCCTACATTGCGACCTAAAATATGTCGCTGCCAAAGAGATAAATTAATTTAACAATTGTTTTTTTAGATGCGAAGAAAAATACAGATCTCAAAATTGAATATTCGAATCTTATTTACTTGTTGTTGCAGAGAAAAATCATAAATTACGAATTTCTTAGATTTTTAGGACAGTAATAAGCATGTGGTTCGTTAAATGAATTTAGTATATTTTTTCAATTATTTAAAAAATCACGGAATGCTTATAAATATTATTTTGTAAATACTGAATTATGCTCATAATTTATTCAGATTAATTTTAAATTCCTTATTTCTCTCCATAACTCTTTAAATATATTTCACATAGAAATCGAATTTGTACAGTAAAATTACTAATTTTGATAATGACAATTAAAGTTGTAGTTTATTATTATATTATTCGTAAGTGTATGAAAGAACTTAATTAGCATTACTTTAAATTTCTTTTTATTAATTATATGTAGAGTGGCGATTAAATCAGGAAACCGGGAAAGTTCGGGGAAAGGCCGGGAATTTAATTAAAAACCAAATAATTTATCTCAGTTTCACTGAAAATTAATTCCTTCAACTAAAAATTTGAATCTCCATTTTTCGTTGCAAATGAATCTTTTCTTGTTCAAAATTCAACAATTTGGGTAAACAGTTTTCTTTGTTAATTGGAATTTTGAAATCAACTATTTCGTTGAGAATCTACACCTTTGGTTAAAAATCGATTTTTTTGTCTAGAAAATTATCTTTTTCTTTGCAAGTTCATACTCATGTTTAAAAAGTCTTTTCGGTTAAGACTTCAAGTATTACAGTTCAATGTTTATCATTTTAGTTAAAAATTCATCTTTTAGGTTGGAAGTAAAATTACTTGGCTGAAAGATAAACTCTTCTGTAGAAAATTAATTTTGTTGTTTGACGATTCATCATTTTAATTGCAAATTCATTTTTTAGTTGAAATATGAACTATTTGATAGAAAACTTGTTTTCTCTTCGAATGAAAAGGGATTTTTTATCAAAAATTTAACTATTTTGTCGAAAATTTGTTTCTTTTACGGTTGAAAATTTATTTTTCTTTTTACACTGAAAATGTAACTATTATTCCAGTTAAATATTCAATAATTTTAGATAAAAATGTATCCCTTCGCTAGAACATCCTTTTTTGACTAGAATTTTAATTAATCAATTTTTCGTTAAAATTGATGTGTGATAGTTTAATTAAAATTAATATTTTTTGGTAAATATTATTCTTCTTGGTTGACAATTCATCTGGCTTTCAAAAATTCAATTATTCTAGTTACAAATTCAACATATTAGTTGAAAATTCATCATTTTGGTTTAAAAGTCAACTATACCAGTTAAAGATTTGTAGTTTTAGTTGGAAACTCATTACTTTGTTTGAAAATGTAACCATTTTTTGAAAGTTATTTTTTTGTGTTAGGAAAGTTAGTTTTTTAGGATACTGCTTGGTTAAAATGTTTGGTTAAACAATAATTTTTTTAATTTAAAATTTAGTTATTTATGTTTTATTTTATGATTTATCTTTTTTAGTGAAAATTAATTATTTGTTGTTGAAAACTCAATTATTTCAGTTAAAGATTCATTGTTTTCGTTGAACAGTTATCCTTTTGGTTTAAAATTCAACTATTGCAATTGATGATTCATAATTTTAGTTGAAAATTCATCAGTCAGGTTGAAAATTGAACTATTTTCTTGAAAATCCGTTTTTTCTTTATTAACCATTTTTTTCAACTAAAAGTTTTAATTATTCTATATTTTGTAGACCTACAAAGAATGTTGAATAAACTAAATTCAAGCATGAAGAGCATGGGCTTAAAAATTAACGCAAATAAAACAAAAACTATGGTGTTCGAAGGAAATAG
>NC_046659.1:73225585-73233212 GCF_010883055.1 Belonocnema kinseyi
AAATTGATCGAATCAATAAAATTCACAGAAAATATATTTTTTGTGAAAAAGTTCGAAAAAATTGAGGTTTAATCGAGAGAAAGCATTTAAAATGGTCCTTTTACCATATTAAAAAGGTTTTGAAAGGGATTTGAAAATTAGAAAACTTCTATAAATAAAATGCAACCAAAGAAGTTTGGAGATAAGTGTTTACAGAGAGAATGGAGCCAATTGGAAGCTATATTTTTCTAGTCCGTAAGATCGTCTATGAAGACTTTAAAGTCGTTTTTCTCAAAACTGACCAAATATTGTGTCCTGAGAATTTCAAAATCTGACTTTGATTTTACCTTTATTTACATAAAATATAATTCCAAACAAAAACGAGACTACCTGGCACGCCCCCTGACAGTAAAATCCTTAGAAACAAGCGTAGTTTGATTGGTAGCGTGTTTGAAATGCACCACCTCCATGAAACTTTTCAGAATCTATTAATAATCACCTTTAGTTATTTTTCACTTTGAAGGCAATTCATGAAGTTACAATGACATTTTGAAACGTGAAGAGGACATATTCTTCTTAATATAAAATTGAATAAGAGTATGAAGCATTATAATTAAATGAATCATCTTTATAATTTCACATAGACTACACGATGGGTCAACTCCTTTGCAATTCAAATCCTAAGTCCACGCTTCGGAATTTTGATTCGGGTACATTGGGCAAGGCATTCGTTACACAGTAATTCAACTTACCAGCCTGGAAGATGTCCGAAGGGTTCTTACGTATCTTTACGTACCTTTACATTTCGAAGGGTTTCAAAAAGGGTCGTCCCAGCTGCGTTAGCAAATGCTCCACATTGCTTCACTTTGCTCCACAATGTTCTCTAAATCATCCAGGGAATGTCCATGCACATACAATTTTAAGACACGGATGAAAGCTTTTCATGTCCTTTTTACAAAAAAAATTTGCCCGCCGTACGGGCACATTCTCATAGCGTATTGCGCGCGCTGCTCGCCAGTTTGAGTGCGCCTATGGCGAGTGTCTGTTGGGTCTCGCGCTTCGCGCTCTGATATTAATTTTTCGCTTTTGGAATACTTGAATAAAACTTTATCAATAAGATTTCTTTTGAATCCCAGTACATATATGCCTCTTAATATTTTCAATTTTCTACGTCCTTTTTTTCTACGCTACGCGTTCGATTTTTGACATTTTGAAATGCATATATAGATTTAAAATTACCTTACAATAACGCTACAATATACAATTCTACAAACTACCATCTACAATCCTTTCTTCAGACATTCATCACTATCTCGCGTTGTTATTCTAATAATAGAATTTTTGTTTTCATATTATTTTTTATGGATAAAATAAAATATACTACAAGTCTTCTTTTGGATTTTTACGTATCTCGGCGTCTGGCGCCTTTTGGCGTAATATTGGAATTTTTGACATTTGCATATTAATTTCAATTAATAAAGTACAAACGAGGAGTTCCGTCAAAAAATGAATCAAAGAAATGTTCAAATTTTTAAACGCTGAAATGCCTCCAATTTTTGATTTTTTTCGTAATGTTTATGAAAAAATATAACCAAAATGTCAAGTTTTACGAAAAAATGACTGAGAAGAAAATTATTGGTCTTTTAAAAAGATACAATTCTTCTCTAAAACTTTTTTACTTATCTGTCCTCGTTTGGTTTCAAATTATAATTTTCGACTTATTCACTTCGATGCATAAAACTAACCAAAAAAACTAGTTCAATATAAAAATGGTTTGAAGACAAATTGAAAATATTTTGAAGGGACAATTATAATACCTTCTCAATTACAAATGATGAGAATTTAAAAAAGATCAATTTCCAATCAGTAATTAATTATAAATTTGTAGTTCTTCTCTCGATGATTAACTTTTGCCCTTACATGTTTTTGTAGCTTGAGTCGCTTGGCCAAACTTTTAATGATTTTTAATATTATTTTGTTATGATTAAAATTAAAACCAACCATCCATGACAAAATGATGAATAACGCAATAGCTATTTTTTGGTTGAACAACTTTTGTCTATTTATTTTTTCCGTAGCTTGTGTCGTTCGTCAATTTGCCACACATTTTTCATTTTTATTTTTAATATTATTTTTTATGATTTAAACCAAAATTACGCATCCTATCAAAAAGTGATTTTAAAAAATTTGCAGATATGCCTCAGGTGCAAAATTTTTTTTCACTAATTTTTTCTCGTAGATTGTGTTGTTCTTCCGAAAATTCAACTTTTTTATTTTCAATTCTATTTTTCATGATTAAAACAAAAACTACGTATCCTATCAAAAAACAATTTGTCCAAAAATTCAATTTTAAAAATTTTTATTATAATTTTTTACGAATAAAGCAGAAAATAAGCACCCTATCAAAAAATGATTAAAAATTTGTATATCTTTTTTGACATGATTTTTTTTACTCATTTCTTTACTTATCTTACATAGTTTAACCACAAAATGGAATTTTGGATTTTTCATTTTTTTGGTGCGATCGAAATGTGAATTTTTGAAATTTTTTTTTTTTTAATTCAGAAATTTGTCATGATAATCTTGTTACGTGCGATGTTTGGCTTACAATTTCCATTTTCGATTGCTTTTCAAATTTTGTAAATGCTATATCTCTAATGATTTTATTTTTCTATCGAGAAAAGTCATAACGATAAATAGTTCGGCATTTTGAGCAATATGAATAGCCGCATGTAACAATTTTTAATCTTCTAAAAAATGGTCTAACAAATTTTGAAAATGCTCTAACTTTTCTTAATTGGTATCCGAAATGCCTGTTTAAGGAACTTGTTTTGATGGGACCTAAAAAATAGTGCCAAAGCTCGATTTTATCCGTTCATTTTTTCGAGAGTAATTGTGTTTACGGACGGACAACCAGACAGACGCCATCGCCAAAACTCGATTTTCGGCTTCACGTTGTCTCAAAACGTGGAAATCCGTTGAAAACCCAAGGCGTGAAATTTCTGACCATTATAAAACTTTTTCAATTATAAATGATGAGAATGTAAAAATAAATGCAACGAAATTATTGAAAATCTCGCATTCATTATTATCGACTCTCTGATTGGTTGTTGATTGTGTAAATATTGGTCACTTGTTGGCTATTTTCATTTTGTTTTATTACAGTCAAAAAAATTATACGATTCCATTTAAAACGTCAAATTTTGAAATAAATTTTGAATTTTTGTTTTGAACAAGAAAAAAGTAAAACGTATAGAATTATTCCGCTTACGACGTATAAATATAATAATTTAACAGATAATAATTAAAGAAAAATTAAACAACATTTTAAAATCAGTAAAATAACCAAATTGAATTCAGAATGTTTAAATTAATTCTGGCAAATGTTACATTTAAAACGTCGCAATAAACATGTGCCTGCAAAAGATTCCTCCTGAGTAAAAATGCTTCGGCTTGAGTTCGACTTGGTTATGTCTTGAGTTCGTCTCCAAGACATCGATGCCTGGCTGCTTCTGAAAACTGAGTCGAGACATAGGCCTTCGTTTTACTTTTATGGTTTCGACAGGTAAAACGGCGTTTAACAGAAAGAGTATTAAGTAATTTTGGGGATCCAAGAACAAACTATAACGGAGATAAATTAGTGGGTCTATGCTTAGAAAAGGGTCTGTTTATTACAAATACTTGGTTTAGGCATAAAATGTTCCGCAAGTACACCTGGTCTAAAGGAAATAGCCGCAGTATAATTGACTTTGTTGTTGCGGATGAAAGACTAAGGGAGTTAGTCTAAGATACAAGAGTCATGAGGGGTCCTGAATGCAATACTGATCATTACCTTCTGATCTCAAAAATTAACTTAGGTCGGGGATGGAGAAAAAAGAAAACCAAGAAAGAAAACCAAACGCGAATCAAAATTGAGAACCTACAGAAACCGGATGTGCGAATAGATTTCCAAAATAAGATAATTGAAAACATAGATAGGGCAACATGGGAGGACCGTATAGAAAACAAAGATATAGAGGGCGCCTGGACAATGTTACGGGATATCCTTGTCAGATGGACGATCGAAGTGTGTGGTACCGCAGTTGTAAGAAGAATGGTGATGCGTGGTGGAATGATGAAATGCAGGGTGCCCAAAAAGCAATGAGAGAAGCGTACAAGAGAACTTAGAACATCGCAGGTCTTAGCAATGAGGAAAGAAATAGACGTAGAAATTATTATAGACGCGAAAACAGGATACTTAAACGATTAGTTAAAGAAAGTAAAGATACAATTAGAGCAGAAGAAGAGATAAAAATACAAAACGAATTTGAAGGAAGCAGGAAACTACTTTATAAAAAAATGAAAGGAAGCAAAAGTACAGAATTTGTCAACATGAGAAATAGTAGGCGGGAAATGGTTTATGATGCAGACGGAATACTAGAGGCTTTCAGAGACTATTTTAGGAGTCAATTCGGAGATGAAGCTATAGGACACCACAACCGCGATGTTGAACACGATGCGATGGAAAACTCAATTGAAAAAGTCTATGTCACTGAGGTTAGGGATATAATTAGTAACTTGAAAAACGGTAAGGCTGCCGGGGTAGACGGTATTAACGCTGAAATGCTTAAACACGGTGGCGAGTACATACCACATAGAGTTTGCGAATTGATAAATTTATGTTTCGAGATGGGAGACGTCCCAGACGATTGGAAAGAAGCGATTATCGTACCAATATACAAGAGAAAGGGAGATAAAAGCGAATGCAATAATTACAGAGGGATTAGCTTATTAAGCACTGTAAGTAAAATATATTCAAAAATACTTATTCGTAGGGTAATGAAAATAACAGAAGCAAAGATCTGGGAGGTCCAAAGTGGGTTTATGCCAGGAAGGTCATGTACGGATCAAATATTTAGCTTAAGACAAATACCAGAAAAAAGTTTAAGAGTAGGAAAAAAAGTTTTCTGTGCATTTGTTGACCTAGAAAAAGCTTTTGACAAGGTAGATAGAAGTAAACTTTGGGAAGTCCTGACAAAGTATGGAGTCAATGGATGGCTCCTACAAGCTATAAAAACAATATATATATAGGTAGCAAAGCGAGTGTAAGAGTGAATGGGAAACTGAGTGACTGTTTCGATATTATTCAAGGAGTTAGACAAGTATGCGTTATGTCTTCATGGTTATTTATATTATTTATGGACAAGTGTTTAGGAATGGCTCTCTTCGACGAAGGGTACGTGGGTTAGCGTTCGCAGATGATAAGGTTGTTATGGCAGAGTCTATCGAAGACTCACAAAGAATGTTGAATAAACTAGATGCAAACATGAAGAGCATGAGCCTCAAAATTAACGCAAATAAAACAAAAACTATGATGTTCGAAGGAAAGAGTGAGAAAACACTATGCAATATTTTATTAAATGATGAGAGAATTGAACAAGTTGATAAGTTTGTATACCTTGGTAGCTTATTTCCTAGTTACGGGAATTTAGATGAGGAATTAGATAGACGCATAAACGAAGTTAAGAATGTTATTGGTAGAGCAGGTCCCCTTATCAGAAGTAAAAATATATCAAATAAAGCTAAAATGGCAATACATAATTCTATATTTGTACCGACTGTACTATACGGTAGCGAAACCTGGACTTATCAAAAAAAAGATAAGAGTAAAATTAACGCAATTGACATGAGATTCATGCGCATAATAAGCGGGAAATCCCTAATGGACAAAGTAAGCAACGAGATAATTCTAAAAGAATGTGGTGCAGAAGAGACGCTAGTAGACACATGGGAAAGAAATCGGTTAAGATGGTTTGGACATGTTGAGAGAATGCCAAATGAACTTCTAACGAAACAAATGTATCAAGGTAAAGTAAATGGCAGCGTGCCTAGAGGTAGACCGCGGAAAGAATGGTTGGAATGTATGAATGAGACCCTAGTTAGAAGAGACATAAGAAGTCACAGAAACACGACAGTCTGCATGAAAAAATGCATAGACATAAAAGAAGCTAGAGAAGTATGCCAGGACAGTAAAGTATGGCGACAAATAGTTAATAAAAGGAGTGTCAGTATAGTGAATGACGCCTGAAACAAAAGACCTTGGCCACTAATGGACCCAAGTGGGAAACCTTACATAACGACTTCGTGAGGTTCTTCGCTTGGAGTGATTGCTAGAGAGATTGATCAGCAACCTGGGTCGGAGCAGTGTTGTGGAACGAACGTGTTATTTATTTAAAAATAACACGAGAATTCTGTATCAATCTGAAAATTCGCTATCCCTTCTACACACTACTCCTTTCCCCTATAGAGTGAGTCACGCCGACTCCGAACGGGAAATGGTTTAATGGTGTAATAATAAGTCGAGCCTTCTCTTGGCTAGGACGACGTTTACTTGACTGAAGACGAGCCTTGTCTTGGCTGAGATTATCGAACTTTTTTGGCTCATAAATGAGATTAAAATTAATGAATGAAAAATTTGTAATTATTAAGTTAGTTCTTTTTAATTTAAAAATTTAGAATTGGTGGGTCCGAACAAGTATAACCCTTAAAAATTTTCTTCAAAAAAGAAAAATTGTAACTTTCTAGCAGGATCTCCTAAGCTGTTAGAAATACCTAAAAACAAACAACATTTTCGGTATCATCGTGAAACAAGTATAATACAAATAACAATCCGTAAATAAGTTGATTTAATATGTATATTGTATAAGAATATACAAGATTGTTTAAGCATTAACAAAGATTAACTTTTATGACTGTTAAAAATAACATTTTTTATGGCAGGTATATGCTCAAAGTTATAAACCGCACGTATTGAAGTCATAAAAATACGACTAAAGAGATAAATTTGTGTCTTCAAGACATAAAAACTTGTCTCCAAGACATCAATTGAAGTCTGGCTCTATCTCAAAACCGAGACATGCTCACGTCGACCTTTTGGACTTCAGCATGTCTTGATTGGGGGCAATTCAAGTCGAACTCAAGCCGAACCATTTTTATTTGGGCTTGTATGAAGTATGTTGCATAAATTTACTAAAGTTTAGTAAATCAAAATTGTCTGATGTAGTATATGACAGTGCTTTTAAATGTTTAATTGCGGAGAATAATTTGTGGGAACTTAAATTTAAATGTATTAAATTAAACTTGCTCTAAAAAATAAAGTTTTAATAATAACATTAATACAACTTAACAATGTATATTTCTGAAAAAATAAATCTTTACTTCAGACTCGTTCTTTAAATCAAAAACTTTCATACATTTTCAGGATCGAAATTTTGTTAATAGTAGCGAGACATGGACTTATCAAGAAAAAGATAAGAGTAAAATTAACGCAATTGACATGAGATTCATGCGCATAATAAGCGGGAAATCCCTAATGGACAAAGTAAGTAACGAGATAATTCTAAAAGAATGTGGTGCAGAAGAGACGCTTGTAGACACATGGGAAAGAAATCGGTTAAGATGGTTCGGACATGTTGAGAGAATGCCAAATGAACGACTAATGAAACAAGTTTATCAAGGTAAAGTAAATGGCAACGTGCCCAGAGGTAGACCGCGGAAAGAATGGTTGGAATGTGTGAATGAGACCCTAGTTAGAAGAGAGATAAGAAGTCACAGAAACACGAGAGCCTGCATGAAAAAATGCATGGACATAAAAGAAGCTAGAGAAGTA